>NW_006160006.1:3492134-3518927 GCF_000334495.1 Tupaia belangeri chinensis | reverse complement strand
CGCTCTTCCCTCTAATGAATGTATAAAAGACCTTCTAGGGACTCCAACAAATTTGGCCTCTTACGGGCTAGCGTCCTTTTACACCTGATTACTTGAACACTTCCACACAAGTACGTTGTTCCAAAACATGTCAAGTAAAACTTTTAGATGACCTATTTGAATTTTAGCATGTCTTGAGTTAAAATTTATTGTTTTGTAGTTTAAAATCTTAAATTTCAAATCTTATAATCTCTGTTTTGAAAAAAGGCACATCTTTACTAACTCTAGGATCCTAACTCTTAAAGGAAAGAACAAGTATTTCAACTACAGAAAATAATACTAGAAGAAAGCCCAATAAGACTCTTTTAACATGTGTGAGTTTTATACTAATGAATTTTCTGGGTCCAGATGACAGTGTGGCAGTAGAACACAGTGCTCTGTGACCCCAATGGGAAGGGTCCAGGCTGTGTCCAGAGGCCACCCTGAGCATGCTGGGCATGTGAGCACCAAAGACTGATGGCTGGCCGAGGCTGCTGGTGGATTGCAGCATGAAGACTCTGAGTCACTCGGCATGTGACAGTGTGGTCACTCTGCCTCTCTCACTCATGGAATACATGTACTTTTAAAAAGAATATTCTAATTACATTCTCTTAAAGCCTGAAGGAAAAAAAATCTATCTGCTGGATGAGGGAGTTCTGTTAGACATAGTCACAAGCATATTTCCCTCTCCACAAATAAAACCTTCCAAAGGACGCCTTTAAAATCACTAATGTTCTTTACCTTTCGGGAGTGGCTGCACATGACTGCCTTCACACGCCCATGCCAGGGGCTGTAACTTTAACCCTTGCCACCTGGGCTGGTTCTCGTTCTGCCTCATGTGGAGGCCGTGCCAATGTGTGAGCAGAAGCACTTCCTGCTACCCACCTCGCCCTCATTCTCCGTTCAAAAACCAGGGCCATGGGACTCAGCAGGCCACTGTGATCTGTGACAACACTTTAGAGTTGCTCCTGTAAAATAAGCTTCAGAAGCTGGTCTTTTCAGTAACAGGACACATTCCCCTGCAAAAATGAGAACACGTGTTGGGGGGAAAGAGCATTCTGCAGAATCGAGAAGAAAAGCAGCTTGGATGAGAGCTGTAGCTTTTCCCTGCTCGGTCTCCTCCTCCTCTTAGCGCTCACAGAATAAGATGTGAAATAAATGAGACTGTGTGCACGGACTAGGGCTCACTGTGCCTAGCACAGAGTAGGAGCTCCACAAATTACCATCCTCTGCTCCGACATGGAATGTCATCCTGCCCTTTGCTACGGTGTCGACAAGGTTTCGCTGGACTTTGGTCTCCAGCATCATGGTGCTTTTTAGGAGGCGAGTTTCCCAGTGACTGGACCTTGGAGGCATGACTTTCATGACTACATTTTGTCTCATGGGAGGGAGAGAGCACACATTCTCCTGAAAGAGATTAGTTCCTATGACAGCAGGTGGTTAGAAGCTTTGCCCATGGTCGCCTTCTCTTTGCACATGTCAGCTGACCTTCCTGCTTCTGTCAGCCAGGTGATGACAGCACCAGAAGTCAGACTTGGGTTCTAAAACTGCCCAGCCAGCACAGTACACCCCAGCCCCATTTATAAATTACCCAGACTCAAGTGCTCTCTGTTATTAGCAATGCGATGAACTAGAACACTCTTTTAAAGATTTTATACCACCTTTGAAGTACTCAGCACAGAGCTCTAGGGTTTGCCTCACCCACTTCTCACCCTCACCACCACAACAACTGCACACCCATCCCCTCCTCCAACACACACTCACACGCCTGCAGCTCTAGGACCTCACGTAAAACTTCATGACAGGCAAAGTGAAGCAACAGTTTATTTGCTTAGTTGCTGTCACGAGAGGGGACAGGTACAACCCTGTGGGCATCACTGGCATGGTCAGCACCCCAGTGACTGATGAATCTGGAAAAAGGTCCCTGTGAGGGGTCAAGCTGATCCTCTATGCAAGCTATTTCATGCTAAGGTACAGTCTTGAAAACAATCAAATTATGAATTAATCCCTGAAGGCTGGAAGATTGGAAACCATGAGATAGTACAGAAGTTTGCAATTAGGATTGTAAATAGGAGGTGGCTGACAAGATGCCAGAAACTGTGTTACATGATTAGCTATCACCAAAGGGAAAACAAGGACGGATGTCCCTGAAGATAATCCATGAACACAGAGCAAGTTATGGGAGAAACGCGAAACGCAAACCGTGAAGCCTCTAGCAACGTTCTATTAAATTCTGCAAAGCAAATCAAGCCAATAATGTAAAGTGGATATTACTAACTGGTAAGCTAGGGGCTTTCACGTTTTCTGCCACTGCATTTTAGAATAAATGAGAAGTCATACGCAGCCTCTGCTGTATTCTCCTCTTACTCCTTCTTATCCACATTTTGAAACTACTTAGAGTTGGCATATAACATTCAGCAAGGGTCAGCTCTGCCTTAGAATCCTTGAATGATTATTTCCAAGAATGCGTATAAATTCTTAGTTACCTAGCTTGGATTTCAAGTGCTCAGTTACTCTGACAAATACTTTTCTTTGAAATAGGCTGTGGCAGGGCACATGACAAGAAATCATTTATTCCCCCAAATTACACTGTGCACATCTTTGATCCTGAGTGCTTCCTGGGAACTTCGACATTCACATCAAAGCTGTCCATTCCTGATGCATCCCCTGTGGTCACATTTTTATAAATGACTGTGAACACCAGGACTATGTCTTTACTGTGGGTCTGCACTAAGTTTTATTTGTTTTGTTCCATTTTATTTGTGGAAAGAGGGAAGCTAATATAGTAAATAAACAATTCAAATTTTTTACTTTTAGAACAGTTCCTGTTAGATTTTGAAATATAGCAATGTAAATGTTTCATCAGATAGATTTGTAGATGTAGTCATAATCCAAGCTTCTAACTTCATTTGTCAAGCTTTGATCATAATAAGTCTACTCATTTTTCCTTTCACAACCTAATTTACTCTTTGCAAATTAGCTGCATGCACTGTGCCAGACATCGTGGTAGGCACTGGAAATAATAGTGAACCAAAAAAGGCAAAATTCCTGCCTTCAAATGGACTGCACTGTAGCTGGGTGGACAGATGCTAATCCAATAAATACGGTGTTCGCATAGATATAAAATTATAAATTATGATCAACTGCTATGAAAGAAAAGTACAGAATATTTTGAGAAAGACTGTTGAGTAGTAAGTTTAGGATAAAGGGCATTTAAGCTCAAATCTGACTTTTTAACAAGTAGAAGGACGGTACAAAAAGAAAGAGAGAAGACAACTCTGCCAGAAAAAGATCAGATCCAGGAAAGAAGTGAAAAGGAGGCCAGAGTGAAGTGTGTGAGTGAGAGTGCAGTGTTCAATCACAACAGCGGGGCTTTGCTCCAGCGGTGCACTGACTTACAGTGTGACCAAATAAGGAAGCTGACAATGAGGGATTGTCCTGGTTCCAGATTCTTACCTGGAGACCTGCCTGAGTACACCAGGGTTCACAGGCCTGTGACCCAGGGCTGACTGGGGCTTAAGGTGGATCATGATTTGAAGACTCTGTTAAGGCTTTTCTTTCTTTCTTTCTTTCTCTCTCTCTCTCTCTCTCTCTCTCTCTCTCATTGATGGAAGAAATAAATTTAAAAATAATAAACTCTCTTCTCATTCTAAAACCCCCATGCTGTTGTGAGTCATCTTTGCCTGGAAGGTTGGTAAGCTGGTGTTTTACAGAAAGAACTGAGGTGTATATCATGCTGGGTAAAGTCTCTTTACAATTTAAATGATGTATAGCAACTGAATGTACAAACAATAATAATAACAATAATAATAAAAGAAAGAAAAGGAAAAAGATCTCACTTGGGACCAACAGATGATGCAGTGGTTATGTCCCACATGGCCAGCCAGTTTGAGTCCTGGACCTGGTGACTTGAAACTCATGCTGGGCACATGTACATGCAACCCCAAGATCCCAGGAGGAGAATGGAGGAGAAAGGATTGCAAAGTGACCATCCCTTCTGGGGAATGATTTCTCACTCTCCCTCTCAATGTCTATCTGTCTGTCTCTCTCCGCACAGACATCCTAAGGCAAAAACCTCTTTTTAAAAAAATCTCACTTATTCAAAGTATTTATTTTGTATAAATTACATTTAATATTATATTAACCAAGGACTAATGACGGTAGCTTCTGCATATTTTCTATATGCAGCCAGAATTTTTAAATACACAAAGCTGGTCCCATAGCCTAGTAGTTAAGAAAACCAGATCCCACATGGCTTACTGTGGCGGGAATTCCAGACCTAGAAAGCTTGCAAAACATGCCAGTGCATGCGTGTATATGAAGGTGCATGCCCCAAATCTCAATAGGATGGAGAAACGGAAGGAGAAGGGATTGCATGACCACACCTGAATGGGGGTACTTCCTCCCTCCATCTGTCTATCTCTGGCAAGCACAAGCTCCAGAAACTAAATGAAAGAAAAACACACATAATAGAATAACAGTGTAATATGTTAAATAAATAAACTTACTTCAAATATTTATTAATGCCTTGAACTTCAAAGTAACGTTACTGATCGTTACTAACAATTGTTACTAATATACGTAGGTTTCATTCACAGTGATATGGAAGTGCAATCATATTGTCTTTATATATGAAATAAAACTGATCAGAATGGAAAAACAAACATAGATAGGGGTATTAATTTACTACCATCAAGACATAACTCATTCTAAAGGATTATGGTGCCCAGATTAGTTCATTTTTCCTTAACATGTAAGGAAGATTATCATCAATAAAGGAAAAGATGCTGATGATATCAATGAGATACATACAAATTTTCTCTATTTTCTTACACTATGGTCCTCTATCCTATAATGATTTCCTCTGACTTTTTAATTTTAAGCCATCATGCCTGAAGGAGTAGGAAGAACTCTTGCTTGAAGGAAAGATCTAAAAGATGTGGTTAAATCCAAGAATAGAAAGTAGACTTCCCCACTACCCACACTTCCTTTCTTCCTCAACTAGATAAAGATTTTTCCTGTACCATGAACAGGACTTCCAATGATTTTATAAAACTAGGGAACAGGGCAAAACTGACCTGTGTCAGGGACATGGAAACCCCAGTATTAGGTAGGCAAAGCCGCCCTGAGTTTCTCTAGCGAGTAACTAGGTGAACTCCGACACAGTGAGAAAGTGAACCTGTATCAATAGGGCTTTGAGCACAGGAACAAAGGGCCAGACACACCTGTGATCTTGGCTGGCTGGAGGCTGAGAGTGAATCACAGTATGGTAAGATCCTGCCAGAGGTCCGTGTGTGTGTGTGTGTGTGTGTGTGTGTGTGTGTGTGTGTGTGTGGTGTTTTATAAACTTTTAAAACTTGCCAAAAAGATAATATGGTTCTGTCAATAGTTGATAGGTGGAGCTGTGGCCAGTGAAAACCAAAGTGCCTTTCTTCCCTACCCTACATAATCCCTGTCCTACCTCACTGTCTCTTACCCTCAACCTCTGGGTGCCTTGAACTTCAAAGTAACGTTACTGATCGTTACTAACAATTGTTACTAATATACGTAGGTTTCATTCACAGTGATATGGAAGTGCAATCATATTGTCTTTATATATGAAATAAAACTGATCAGAATGGAAAAACAAACATAGATAGGGGTATTAATTTACTACCATCAAGACATAACTCATTCTAAAGGATTATGGTGCCCAGATTAGTTCATTTTTCCTTAACATGTAAGGAAGATTATCATCAATAAAGGAAAAGATGCTGATGATATCAATGAGATACATACAAATTTTCTCTATTTTCTTACACTATGGTCCTCTATCCTATAATGATTTCCTCTGACTTTTTAATTTTAAGCCATCATGCCTGAAGGAGTAGGAAGAACTCTTGCTTGAAGGAAAGATCTAAAAGATGTGGTTAAATCCAAGAATAGAAAGTAGACTTCCCCACTACCCACACTTCCTTTCTTCCTCAACTAGATAAAGATTTTTCCTGTACCATGAACAGGACTTCCAATGATTTTATAAAACTAGGGAACAGGGCAAAACTGACCTGTGTCAGGGACATGGAAACCCCAGTATTAGGTAGGCAAAGCCGCCCTGAGTTTCTCTAGCGAGTAACTAGGTGAACTCCGACACAGTGAGAAAGTGAACCTGTATCAATAGGGCTTTGAGCACAGGAACAAAGGGCCAGACACACCTGTGATCTTGGCTGGCTGGAGGCTGAGAGTGAATCACAGTATGGTAAGATCCTGCCAGAGGTCCGTGTGTGTGTGTGTGTGTGTGTGTGTGTGTGTGTGTGTGTGTGTGTGGTGTTTTATAAACTTTTAAAACTTGCCAAAAAGATAATATGGTTCTGTCAATAGTTGATAGGTGGAGCTGTGGCCAGTGAAAACCAAAGTGCCTTTCTTCCCTACCCTACATAATCCCTGTCCTACCTCACTGTCTCTTACCCTCAACCTCTGGGGAGAAGGAAGATGAAGACTGAAGTTAATACTATTTCATTTATGCTACTCCAAGAAGTAGAGCCTTCAACTACAAATTAAATCCAACAGAAAGGTTCTGCTTGTAAGTTAAGATGGTCACCCTTGGGGCCAGCAGGTGGCGTGGTGGTTAAGTCACTTGAAACTATGTGGTCAACCATGGTTTGAGTCCCAGACCTGGCTGGCTGCTTCCCCCCACCTCTCTCTCTGCATGTGCCTTATAGCAATTTAAAAATAATAGCAATAAATATGATTAAGTAATTCTTTAAAAAACAAAGATTGACATCCTCTACAGCAGAGGCTATGCTAATTGTTAAAGGTGCAGACAAATTTGGAAAATAGCTGTTAAAGGAGCATTGCAGTTAGGAGACAGAGTGCCATTTCAACAAAAGAAAATAAAAATAGAAGCTAACTTACACAAGGTAACAAAATCAAGAAACTATAAGATGGTTACAACCCCGTAATACACCACCTTTCAAGAATATATGAGTTTAATGTTCAAGTCTTCAGAGCTATTGTGCTATACATGTTTTCGAATCATGTGTCTTCATTCGTATTATTGGCCTCCTGAGCCTACTAAACATGTGAGGTCTTAAAGCTGTCTTAGAGCTACACTGCCTCTTTTATATCTGCCAGATGGAGTGACTGTGCACTAATGAATATAAAGCAATGCACGGAAAAGCTGGAGTGACAAGACTAGAAAATTCACTTCTGCCCAGAGCAGAGATCAAGATTCTTTCAAAATTGCTAACCTTAATTTGACATATTTAATTCAAGTAGGAAAAAAAAAAAAAACTTATGATGTGCACATAATTCACAGAGGAGATTGACATTTCATTAGAACCTGGCGCTGAATGTGAGATTACCAGCAAATGTAAATTTAGAAATTAGATAACTTAGAAGTTAACTAAAAACAAACAGATATGGGGAATAGCTTACCTATTTCCTTCTTTGGGTTCCTGAACAAAGATTCATTAAATGGTAATAAAGGTATCACTGGTGCTATCTATGGACTTCCAATCCCATTCACTGGAGACGCTAATCTGAAAGCATGATCATTTTCTTAGCACATCAGCTCACCACGCACTCCTCACAGCTCTCTGCTTACCCAAGCTCCAGAAGGACCCAACTAATTAAGCGAGATAATTACAAACGCTGTTAAGAAAAAAACAACTTATAAAATGAAAACTTAAAACCTCATAAAATGATCGAACAGGATAAGAAACACTGTTAGAGAAAACAGAAGGTATAGCTCAGGGTTACATAAAAATTTTTATTAGAAAAAAGAAGAATCTATATTCTGCATAAAGAGGATCGACTTAAGCATAAAGAAAAATCAAGTTGCAACAGTAAATAAACATGAGAAACATGAGAATAGGATAAAATTATAGAGTCATTTACCATAGATATTTTTAAATAAACTCTATTTTACCATTTGTGCATATGGCCAAAAAATGTTTAATTCTTTCCAGCTCTATAGTTCTAGGAAACCCCCAAATGCTTCTTAATATAGAACCAGTACTTGGTACATGTGTGCGTACATGCACACACAGACACATGTATACCGTGGCTCTCTGCATTGCTCTGAGGGTCTGCCCAATTTTCCCCTCCACATTGCATTTTAGAAATGCAATGATAGTGGGGATCAACATATGGCATAATGGTTATGTCCCTGGACTCCTACATAGTCAACTGCAGTTCAAGTCCTAGACCTGGCAACTTAAAACTCATGTCGGGCGTGTGTGTGTGCCCAAAATGCTGAGAGGAGACTGGAGGAGAAAGGACTGCCATATGGCCATCTCTCCCGGAGGGTGATTTCTTGCTTTCTGTCTCTCTGTCTCTATCTCTCTGGCAAGCACATGTAACAAAAATCTCTCTCTAAGAAAAAGAAAGAAAAAAGAAAGAAAGGAATGCAATGATGACAATGCCCTCTTGACAGAACCTGTTCTGTGGACTTCTCATGAGTGGCCGCACATCTACAGATGGGGCAGAGCTAGTCAAATGCTGACCTCCCAATTAGCTGTGTTCTCGGCAGCCTTATGTGGGAGAGGCTACAGAGAGCCTCATTACTGTTATAAATCAGGTCTGACATATGCTTTATTTATGTATGTATTTATTTATTTATTTATTTGGAGATATTTTTGCTATAGGGTGCATGAGCTCCCCAGAAAGACAGAGAGAGACAGAGAGACAAAAAGTGAGAAATCACCCCCGGGGGGAATGGCCATGCCGCAATCCCTTCTCCTCCGTTCTCTTGGGATCTTGGGCACGCACACACACATGTCCAGTGTGAGTTTAAGCCACTGGGTCCAGGACTCAAGCCACAGTCAACTACATGGGAGTCCAGCGACCCAGCCATTACGCCAACTGCAGCTCCCCTGACATATGCTCTGAACACAATAATGAATGCCTTAAGGACAAGACGATCCATGCTATATTTCTGCTCAGAAGACAGTCACCCACCAGTAACGGTGATGGGCTAGAGTCAAGTTCAACAGAACATGATATGTTTTATCCAAAGATTATTATCCAAAGACATTAAAGAGAAAAAGGATGAAAACAGCCAGTAAAATATGTGTCAGAAATTGCTGGCCGAGCCAGGTAGTGATAGCCCCACTGAAGTTATCGACAACGTAGTTGGAAATTGGAAATGGCAATTACATTGCTTGCATTGCTTGTTCTTTTTCTGATGCTCCATAGCTCTCTTATCATGAATGACATGCAGAACAAGCTAGTGTAACACTGCAATTTTCTTTCACAACAAATCACTTTTTGTTATTCTGAGAAACACCTAAAATGTTTTTAAATCATTTTCCAAATCATTATTAAAAACATAATTTAAATGTTATTGAAGTACTTGAAAAAGAAACCACTTTTATAAGAACATGTTGACTTGAGAGACCATTCATTCAGTTTATGATAATGTTTTCTGTACATCAGAAAACTGAAATTTATTTACAGTCATAGATTATGCATTCATTACTTTTCGGTGTTTAATCCTTTACCATGTGTAACAATATGCTCTGGGGTAAATTCTATAGCTGCTTAAAACTTTTACTTATCGCTTCTTAATTTTAAGTCACTAAATAAATTAGCCAAAATACAGTTTCATGAGGAAACAAAACAAATCAAATGAGATAATGGGGAAAATATAAAATTGTAATTCATCACATTTTCAGAGTTTTCCAGCAACAATGGATAATAAATATTGCTTTTCTCATCTATTTAGTGATTTGTGCATCAACACTAAAAACCAAAACAGATTCAATTCTAAGAAACTAATTCTAGGATTGGATGTTCAAACTTCCCACTGAAACTTATTCCTTTTTGTCTTAGAATTCATTTGAAGGAATGCCAGGGATGGTGAATAGTGGGCCCATTCCAAAAACCTACTAAATTTTGTATTTGCCTCCAGAAACAGCCTATTTTCTCTCCTGTCACTGACGTAGCGTGCTAACAGAGGAGTGTGCCTGGGACGGCCATTCTCGGTGACTGGGCTCTGTACTCGACTGCAGTAGCCAGGCTGTGCCGCGCCACTGTGCGGATAATTACCCGTGACACCCGCGAGCTCCTCAGATATGCTCTCAGTCTTTCTCTAGGGTAATCCTGGGGCAGAAACAAAACCAAAAACAAATGCTGAATCTAGGTTACAAATGATCTTAATCGTCTTACTATGAAAATAACTGAAGTTAAACATATTGAGTTCAGTTCTGAAATTGGGTTTATACCATTAATGAATGGCTTTTCTAGTATATTTGAAGAAAAAACACTTTTTCTCTTTTTCGTTGTTTGTCTGACAGAGTCTCATTGCCACAATCCTCCAGTCTCAAGGATCCGACACGGTACCACAGGTATGCACCACCACAGCCAGGTCTTCTTCTTAAACACAAGCTCTCCCTGTGTGCCCAGGCCAGCCTCCCCAAGTAGCTGGCATCATAGGTGCATGCCACTGTGCTCAGCCTTTAGATTAGATCAGAAATCAAAGCCAGTTCTCCTACATGGGCCCAGCCCACGGCATACAGCATCTTAGTAGCACACACCGTGGCTGGGCCACAATTTCTTGCTGCTCCAGAGGTTACAATATTCATGCCTGCCTCCAGGGGACCCACACCCCTCCCTATCACTCTAAAAGACAATGCCCCTTCTCACCATGAAGCAGCTCCAGAAGACTGACCATCATCCATAATCCTTTGTCCCACCTCACCCTACCTTTTCTTTTCTTTTCTTTTCTTTTCTTTTCTTTTTTTTAACAAAAGATAAAGGCTGGAAATGTTAGATCAGCGCCTGAATTTCCCCATCAGAAGTAATTTCCCATCAGAAAGTAAGGAGATAGTTACAGCGACCTTTGGCCAGAATCCTCCATCAGAGCCCTCCCTTCCTGGCAGCCGACACCCAGGGATGGGTCCGCAAGGTCCTGGGGGCAAGCAGGTAACCAGAGTACCCACCTTTCTTGCGAGGCTACCCCTCCACCCCATCTATGTAAATACATCGTGTCTCCTCAGTAGGGTGGGCTGAAACACCTCTGGCTTCAGATCCCTGGGTGCTCTTTCTCTCAATAAATTTTCCTTTTTCTCTTGAAAAAAAAAAGTTACTCTTCATTGAACAAGTCTACAAGAAACCTTTCCACTGGCCATCTGTCAAAACTGTACACTTACTTTTGAGAAGCATTAAATAATTTTAAAGGAGACCTTTGGACCTAGCTTCCAGTTGCTATGAAACTAAGGGCAAAAAATGATGGTTTCCTAGTATCAGTCTGAGTTACACTAATCTTGGTGATTATCTTTCATGTAACACTTTGCTCCCCATAATAGGATTAGATAGAAATTATGAAGAATTTGCAATCCCATTTGGATTACATCTACTTTCAAAGAATTGCTGGTCTCGGGTATTCACATAAGTGCTTCTTTGCATGGAGACCAGGATTACATCATAACAATGTACATGCATCAACTAATAAAGACAGGGATGGACAGTGGTGTGGGGAAAATGTGATGCTCTGTAAGGCTGACCCACGTGGAAAGGTTCCATGGTTCATGTCTGAGGCCTCCCTGGGCAGCCTGCACACACGCCAAAGATCCAGGCTGACCAGGTCAAGACCCTGTCAGGGTGTTGTCTGTCTCTCTTGCTCATAAAAATAAATAAATAAATAAATAATAAAAAAATAAACTTTAAAAATAATAACATTAAAACACACTAACCAATCTGATTATAAATGTCATAAAATTCTTCCTGTTTTGTAGAGGACCCTTATAGATTTATAATTAATGTTTTGAATAAGGATTCTCTCACCTATCTTTTATTTTATATGTTTTCTTTTCCATTTTTTGTTCCTTTGAATCCCAAGTTACAAAGAAGAGCCTACATCATTCATTTCTCTCTTTACAAGTCAAAAAGGATGTTTTTTTATCTGTGGTACTACGTTTGCCAGTATAGAAAATGGTATTAATTTTCTTGTTAGCCCAGACATAGGTAAATCAGTACTTATATCTCCTCAGAATTGTAATGAGCTGTTAATTCAACTTTTAAAAATGGTAAATCAACATACATGACACAGATATTCCAGAAGTTTCATGACAATGAACAGGTCATTCTTGGGATGCTTTGCTATAATAGAACTGTACAAAAAGCTCTTCTCTTATGCAATTGTTCTTTAGATACTAAAACTAAATGAAGTACTTATAGTTTTTCTTTACACCAAACATAACTAAGTTGAGGAAAGAAAATATCTATTACCACATAAAATCCATGGAAACTCTTAGTCTCATACTTCCCAGAGTGTTTCTTCATATTGGAGAAAAAGCAAAATATCATAACATTTTAATATCCTTCTTCTGTTGAACTCAAGGAAGGGCATAGTCTCTAGAAGGGCAGTTGTGTGAGATATGGAGTTGGCTGTGCACAAGCTCAGGAGTCACTGCGATCTACAAGCTCCATAATAACACATTGAACAGTAGAACAGTTGTGGGACAACTCAAGGCTTCACTGAAGACAGGGACTTACACCCACAATGCTAAGGGCGTTGCACTCACCAGGCCTTGTCCTCACCTGAGGCGCTCAGAAAACTAGTAAGCTGAAGATCTGTAATAAACCTTGGGTGGATTTGCAATGACCCTCATTCAATCATCTGACTCCTTGAGAGGTGAGAACCTATCCACAATGACCCTGCGATATTTAAGTGCAGAACAGACTGGGCCAAAGTCTAAATCTTCTGCAGGGTGTAGAGACAAACTGTGGATGTATTTCAGAGGTAGAAGAATAAAAGGTTAGAATACACCACACTGAACAAGGAAGTGACTCTGATCTGTCAGAGCTTTAGCTTCCGCTTTCTCTTCTCCATTCTAAGTAACAGTATCACTAGCTTTAAGGAACTACTAAAGGGCTGGCAGGTAGTGTGGTGGTTAAGTGTGCTGGACTCCCACATGGTGGACCACAGTTCGAGTCTTAGATCTGGTGGCTTGCTGGCTTGCTTCCTCATTCTCTTACTCTCTCTCGCTCTCGCTCTCACTCTCGCTCTCACTCTCCCCCTCTCTCTCTCCCTCTCTAGTCAAATTAAAATAAATAAAGTTAAATAAAAATAATTCTTTAAAATAATAAATAGCTACTAAAGCTTAAAGAATTGCCTCTCCAAAATTATGTGCATTTTAAGAGAAAACAAAACCATTTAATAACTAGATGCATCGTACTCTCAAAATACCCCCTCCTTGGATTCCCTAACTTGGTGAATGACAGTGAAACCTACAGGTTCCCCCATGGCAACGCTCTGAGTCAGCATGAGCCTTCTTCCTCTCCAGTATTCAGTTATGAAGCCCTGACACGTTTTCCACAAATAATTCTCCAATCTACAACCTATTCTACATCCCTATTAATCTGCCATTGTTCCAGTCTTTATTATTGTCTACCTAAAAGAAAACAGTCATCCAGGTCAACTGCATCCGATGTAATCCATTTCCTGTTCAGAGACCAGAGGGAGAGCTACAATAATGTATCAGCTCCTGACATTCTCTGCTTAAAATCTTCCATTGCACCAAAAATAAAATTAAAACGCTTCAGCTTCTACAGAAGGCCCGTCATTTGTGCTTATTCAGCATGCTCTGCAGATTGTCTCTTCTATCCCAATTGCTCCATGGCATTTTCTGGTCTTAACAGACTGGATCAATTCTTTCATCGTGACTTCCAAATAGTGAAAACGTACTTTTTGTCTATATGCAATTACTCAAGTTCAGACTTTAGGATGAAGTGCTCATCACTTAACTTGCTACTTACCTTGTTATTACCTGCTTGCACCATAGATCCATGCAATGCTAGAGCCAGCTGACCTAATCTCACTGTCACCTTCCTCTAGGGAAAGTCACCTGGGATTAGCTGCTCTCTCCTCACGCCACTCAAAGGCTAAAGGAAAGGACTGCATTCATTTTACCTTACACATAAGTCCTTGACTCTTTATAATTCCCTTTGATGCATTTACAGATATCACCTTTAAAAAGAAAAAACCCAAGACCTTTCTGCATGGGTCCAGTTGTATCGTTGGGGTGCTGCCACCTGGCCCCAAGCATCACCGTGGGAACAGAAATTTTATGGGTCAACACTTACATAAGCACACTTGAGGTGGCCCAGATTTTAACCTACAGAAATCCAGCCAAACTAAGATAGGTTAATAATGGCGGGTATTAGGAAATGTGCCATGGCCAGTGGTTGTGCCATTTCTAAGTCATGCAAAATCTCTGGTAAATATGCTAGTCTTTGGGAGTAAATGATGAACGTGGCTCTTGCCTTTCATTATCTCCATTTCCATTACTTCGGGTCCATACAGTTATCTTGTATCAGACGCCTACTGTATGGCAGATGCTATGTTCACTGTGTGTGATGCAATGGCTTTTATCCTACTACACTAAGTGATAAACTATCCCAGGTACTTTTCTCTTTGCTCAACCAAGATTTCAAATAATGTATATCTTTTGACTACTCTCATCCAAAACCCTTATCTGTAATAGTGACAATCCAACAATTTTCAGGAATTTTAAAATCCACTTGCCAATCAAATATCAAATAAAACAGAAAAGATCTGTTCCACAGTTTTCCAGACTATGGCAGGAGACAGTCAAGCCACAGCTCATACACAAAGAACCAAAGCTATCTCTGCTACATAAAACACTTCAGATCTCATTAAAAAACCAACTGAGCAATGCCAATAAGAGCAGCCAAGGCCAACTCTAGCTTTCTTCTGTATTGGGTTGATTTAACCTAAAAAAAAGAAAGAAAAAAATTCCAGACTTCAAATCTCAATCATGATGCCATCTTGTGGAAAATGTAGAGGCGATACAAAAGTCTCATTAGCATCTTGATGCAATAGTTAGCAAGCTACTGCAGACATGGGCGGTTACCTGAGACCTCCATATACTAACAGACAACGTTTCTATTATAGTTTTCCACTCCCGCAAAACAAAAGCCAGATTTAGAATCCAGCTAATTATGTCATCGTAAGGAAGGTAGATGGGCCAATGTGTCACTGTCAGATTCCAGCAAGGGAAAAAACATACAGAGACGAATTTGTCTAGCTTCCAAGTTCAGAGTCCATTTTGCAGACAACTTAGAACTTAGCTGCTGACCTGCATCAGAAAGCTGAAGACCATTAGTGGCTTCTTATTTTTCACAGACTGCCTAGCTGGTGTGCTGAGAGGCATTTGGAGACATTACCTGAAATTCATATGAATCATAACTTGGTAATCACCTATTTACAGTATGTCAATCAGACATTTTGAAATATAAAGTATCAACCCGATATCATCCTCATTCTAGAGATACACACATGTGTAATAATGACAGAGTAGATGTTCTGAGTGCAGGATCTTGAGCTAGACAAGCTGAGTTTAAGTCTAACTCCTTCACTTTTCAACTGTAAAAACCTTGCTGAAAAGTAAAAGATACCAATCTGTAAGAGAAGTGGAGAATATATTTTTGTTGATAAATACTT
The DNA here is from genome assembly GCF_000334495.1 of Tupaia belangeri chinensis. Lineage (NCBI taxonomy): Eukaryota > Metazoa > Chordata > Mammalia > Scandentia > Tupaiidae > Tupaia > Tupaia belangeri. Next base: position 3,503,464 of record NW_006160006.1, on the reverse strand, counting down.
TAAAAACGTATTTACTTCTTGGCAGAGAGAGGAGAGGAACACCACCAACAGGGTCCCCCCAGCCGGGATCTCAGGCTTGCACCAAAATTTTTGGTGTTCAGATTACAGCCAATGATAACCCTGCTGCACTGAGTCATGGACATGGGTGTATAAACACCCTTGTGGCTCCAGTGTCACACGGCAGCACCCTATCACCTGTGCCACCATGACTGAGCCAAAAATCACTTCTTTTATGCTGAGAGTTATTCTATTATTTCCTCCCACGTTGTATTCTCAATCTTGTGAATAACATCCTGAAGACATTGCTCTGATAAATACTATTTTCTGTGAAAAGTGAAGCAAATAAAGTATATAATATTTTATTCTAAGAGAAGGAACACATGAGGTCAACAGATGGCGTAGCAGTTACATCGCTGGACTCCTAATGGCCGATGGCAGTTCAAGTCCTAGACCCAATGACTTGAAAATCACTGTCTGAATGAGGGGAACTGTGCTTTCTTCACTGTCTACTTGGGCCTTTCTCTGGTAGAAGTCATGCTCTGGACTTGGTCATCAGCTACAATACTCAGGCCACTGCACACCCAGGTTCTGCTGTGCATAACTTGGGGTAGTTTTTACCTAGAATCAATGAGTCCAACCTGATTCACATCCTAACATGATATATGTAGTTACCATGGGCAAGAAAGAAATTACACTTTCACTTCTGAAAGAGTAAAAAATCAAGACCTTTGGAGGCCAGATAATATAATGGAAACCACCTGTATTTTGATCCTGGTTTCTCTATTTGTTGTTCATTTGAGTTGGACAAATTTAATTTCTTTCTACCCTATGCTCATTATCTATAAACATAAGAATAATGACAAGCTCTACACAGAGTTGGTGTAAGGAACAACTGAATTGATAAATGTAAAGCATTTAAACATTTCTTTACATATGGTAACTGTTCAAAAAATTCTAGCACTTATCAACTGCAGACTTGTGGGGGGGGGCACCTTTACAAATTCATGGAACATGAAGTTTAAGTGCATGTTTATAGTATGGCTTGTCCCCCAAAGATTGCTTGATTTTAGTTTGGATAACTCTCCAAAATTCATGTGTTGGGGCTTGACTGATGGTATTGGAAGAGACTGATGAAAACTAAATTCCCTCCTGGAGTCTCAGGATGAGGCCTTTGGCTGTGATGAGGTTGAGTTCAGGTGGATTTATAAGAAACAGGGATAAGATCAGAATGAGACGTAGAAGCCACATGGATACAGACACACTCCACTAAAAAGTCCTGCCTTTCACTATTTTATGATGCCTTTGAACTTTCTAGTCACCAGAAAAGTGAATTTTATAAATCAATCTCTTTCTATTCCTTATACATCATCCAATTTCAGGTATTTCCATTAGCAAGGAAATAATGGACTACACTTATTTTGGTGCAAAAAAAAAATGTTGAACCATGTATAGTTTTCTCATAACCCATATTTCCCATGTGATTAAAGACTCCTTCAGTATTCTGTTAAAGTATTCTGTAATTATACAGGTAATACCCAAAAGCCAAAAACAGCCTGAAGAAGTATTTCATATTAGTAGATGGGAGAAAGGGAGAGAAGATTGGTTTTGTTAAACTCAATCTGGAATTGATTCTCTTTTCTGAAGGATGAAGTATTGTAAAATCTTCATAATGCAGAAACAGTTAAGAGAAAATGATTGGGCATTATGTAGAAGGACACAGAAATAGATGTCAGAGAGCAGTAGCACCCTACAGAGAGAGAGAACATTCAAGGGCAGAAGAGGTGGCAGGCATTGCAAGAAGCTGGTAAATATGGAAGGAACTGCCCCAGTGTCACACAGTGAGAATCAAGGAGAGCTGGTCTGTAGAGCTGCATCGGAATGACGACCGTCTGTCCTCGACCTCTCGGGTTCTTTCACAGGTGGTGGGTTCCATGCAGCTATGTCGACTGCCCTACACAGCGTGAGATGTGTGTAATGTGGAACAAAGACGAGCTCAGAAGACTCTGAAGAACCCAGAAAACAAAGGACTGGTCTACATTTCACTTGGCCAGCAAAGTCCTTTTTATAGGAGAAACTTAAACGTAATGCCAGAATCCAAACCTATAGCATTTGCGATATGTTTACATATGAAAATGCACACATTTCTTTTTACCTAGATTATGTAATTTTCACATTGTCATGTGATTTGTAATACTCCATTTACCTAGGTGCTTTTATACAGTACAAAGTTAAAGAATCTCTGGGTTTTATTGGATACCTGAATTTGGTAGATGCCAAAAATCAATAACTCTGTCCTGTCATCCATGTTAAGCAAGCTAAATACTGTCTTCCCTGGTTAATTCATCCCCTAACTATGTTATGTGTAATAGTCCTTCCATGGAAAGAAAAAAAAAAAAAAGAATGATTTAATTTTAACAAATCTACAATTGCTTTAAAACTGTCATTGATAAAGCTCTTTGATATAAAGAATGTAAAAAGTGTCATATTCTTAAAGCTTAAACTCATATATTAAAGCACTATTCCTCCTTAGTTCAGATACCTCAGGTAGTTCATATTAATATTAATTTGGTTCAGGTAACCAAACAAATCCTTTATTTTGAAAGATGGATTAGGTAGTCGGTTTTGTGAATGATTTATGTGTAACTTGGCCCACCCCCACAACATTTATATCCTAGAAAGAAAATAGCAAAGCAATATGCAAACATGTATGCACATTTCAAAACTAATTACTGAGAATGACAAAGAACAAATGTAAATGAGCAATATAATAAACACTGAAGCCCAAGTAATTTGTGCCACTTCTAGATTAAAATACGTACAACTTCTTACACTAATAGAGGGAAAGTATAAACACAACCTTATGCAAGCCAGGACTGTCTCTATCGTGGGTTTTGCATCCATTCATGTGTCTGTGAATTACTGAATTAATTCAATCTTCTAATCCACAAATATTTACTGGCATTTACTATGTGCTAGGCAATATTTTAGATGACAGAGAAATAATGGAAACCCAAAAGAATGGTTCTATCTTTAGAGAGTTAAACATTCTACTTAATTTGTATGGCAATGAAGAAAATTTTCTGCTGAGCTAGAATTCCTTCATTAGGGAATTCCAGAATCATATGCTAGATGCTGTTTCCCAAAGCAAACATTTTATTCGAAATCTCTAATGAAAGGGAAAGTCTCATAGAACTCTGAAAGTGAAAGAACTAAAGAACTTCTACCCCTTGAATGATTCAAAATTGCAGGCAAGATGAATGAACTCAGAAATCACATTGCTCTGAAAGGAAATTGACAAGACTGCTTCTCACTTCCCACTGTCCATCCTGAAGCTGAGAGCCTCAGTAAGCAAATACAAACTTCTTCTCTAATACTCATTCCTGTCTTCAAACCTACAATCCCTGGCCCAGCCTCAGTGCCTCAGGTGGGAGCACACGCGTCTGCAGTGCTGGGGCCACACAGCCTATTGCAGATTTGGATCCAGACGGACTTCAAAACATCAACAGAAAATGAGCATTATGAAAAAACTGTGTGGATGCCGATATTTTTTGCGGCAAAATGAATGCATAATTTAATGTCATTTTTCCATAACTTTTTGTTATGTTTGGGGGGGGTGTGTCTGGGAAGGAGGCTGCCAGATGTGGCTCACTACCACTCTAATCTCAGCTCCTATCTCTCTGCTTGTCCTGAATCAAAAGTCAGGAAATTATAAGAGAGGTGTTGGCTGGAGTCTCAGGATAGAGACCTGCTGAGGCTTCCTCAATCACAGATCAAGTGAGAACCTAGAGACAGCACCAGAGAAGCCTGTGTTTCCCTTTGTCCAGCTCTCCAGCATCTGTGTGCTCCAGGGTGCCAGTCGTATGTTTTCAGGTCAACCCACAGACCTGCACCCACAGTCAGTCATGTGACCTCCAGCAAAGAGTGCTTAAATCCTATGAGACCAGCTTTCATAGCTTGAAAGATCAAGTAAAATAAGTATAATAGTGGAGAAAAAAATGCAAGGAACTAAAAATTATGATACATCCTGGTATAACATTTGAATACCAGGAATAGAAAAAAAAAAAATTACACTGTTCCCTGTACAAAGAATAAGCGAATGCAAAGTAAAAAGTTACCAGACTCACATGTGACTTCTAACTGCAACACCAGATCCAAGGATTTAGTGGAAAAACATCCAAAAAGACTGCAACCAAGAATACCAAAACAAGACAAGGTGCCATGCATCTGTCAGTGTTAAAGGAAGAACGTGTAGGGTGTGTAGGATCTGAGACATGGGTAGAACATACCCAAGTTCCCCAACTGAAATAAAGACTGAGGAGAGCACAGGAGACCTAAAGAAGGGAGATAAAACAGAGTGGAAACTGGTCATCAGTGATGCTTGTCATGCATTTAATGACAAATCCAAGTGGAAAAGAATATAATTAACAGTAATTGAAGAAAAGAATACCTACTTGCTGCTCACTTATCAAAGGCAATGCTTTTTAAATCAGTTTTCCATTTAATCCTCATGACAAACTCATTGCTTGTGCACATGATGATCTTCATTCAAGAGAATGAAGTTTCGCAATCACAAAGTCAAAGAGGGAATCACAAGTACTTTTATAATAGCTAGAACTAAGGCACCAGAGGGTAAGGGAGAGGAGTGATGAGACGTTTAGGGTAAAGTTCGGAAAATGGGCAAAACAGGAAAGTTATTGTTGAAATAGAACTGGAAAGGCTTTGGTGTTAAGGAGAGCCAGGCTCCATTGCCCACGTGCATCAAGTCTCGCATGGACTGGGGAGAGAGACACCGCAGGAGAGGTTATCTCACACTCATGATGGTAACTCTGTGAGAGCTGCTGGCAGACATGTGAAGCAACATCAGGAGGAAGAAGAGAAAAGCCCAGCAATGAAGGAGATCAGCCCTTCACCCTTGGTGTCTGTTTTGGTAAAAGCACTTGGAGGAGCAAAGGGAGCTTCAATGACTCTCCAGCTCATGTGGTTTCCAGTCCCTTTAACTGGAGAGCTTGTGCAGCCTTTTCAAGGTAGGAGCAGGAACAGGTCAGGGAGAAAGTCCAGTGCGAGGCATGGAGTGTGAGTTTCTGTGGACATCCAAAAAAGCATGTTCAGTATGCAGTGAGGCCTCAGGTCTGAGACTCAGCAGAGGAAATTAGATTGACACAAACATGGTGCTACTACAAGATGGGATCTATGAAGGAACTTCATAAAGGCCTTAGAAAAGTTAAATTAAAATGCAAATGCATTTTGGTGCTAATTTTTGTTTAATTCATGTATAGTGTTTTCATAATATGCATTTTCCACTAGCTTTGGAAGGACCCTTGTATATGATCCTATATGCTCAGAGAGTAAACTAAACCAGAAGATCAGAGCTAACTGTGAAAGACTTTTTTAAGAGAAGTTTTAAGCTCATGGAGAAAATGCTAAAGTTAGATTAGGCCAATATTTCAATAAATGACATTTTCTCATATCTGACTAGAAGAAATAAGTCAAAAAATTAGGTGTATTATAAAAGACACTGAAACATCAACATTGTGAATATTTTTTCTGAAAACTGCAAAGAATGATTTTTAGATTTATGATTTAGATTTATATAGTTCTACAACCATAGATCAAACACAAGGAAATAATTTAAAAGCTTAAGACAAAGCATGTCAAGTATGAAAATTTAGTTTCATTCAGCTTCTATTTCTTAAAACAGTCAAATACTGTAGGTAATATGGTAAGCGGCCAGCAAAGACCAAGTGCATAGCTGAGTCAGTGCATCAAGTCATACAGAGTACTTTTAAGCCGATTAAATGCGACTCTGCATATTTCATACGGTAACACTCAGATGGAAGCACAGTAAATCACAGAAGATCCTTAGTGTAAGCATTCTTGCCACTGAGCAAACTTTGAGTTGAGAAGATATTCCTGGCAGATCTCTGATGTATTTCTAATGCACTGCCTACCTAGGTATGTGTGGTGTGCTGTATGAACATCCATTAACAGCTTCCTCTTTAGTCTATATTTTCACCTCATTACCAGAGAAGGAATTTCACCAAAAAACAAACTTCTGTCATTTGGTCCCTGGGAGAAGATTAAAAACTGCCCAAAAACGAAGTCCTTGTTATATCAGAAACTAACGTATGTGCTTTGACAAAAGTATCCTTGACATCCATGACAACCTTTTACTTACAGAAGGTCTGACATCTGGTCGTTCATAATTTATAATCTCTCGCACAAATTGTTGAAGTAGTATAAATTTAAGTTAAAAGACAAGAAAGTAGTGAATGTGCTCTAAATTTCATTAGCATGTGATCTAAAGGACAGGGAGAGAAGGGAAGAGGTAGGGAGAGAAGAGAAAAGAGAGGAGGAAGGAAGACAGAGAAAGGAAAACAAGGGGGTGGCTACCCTTACATTAATGCCCAAACTGCAGCAGCTCTGAGCCCCCTTCTACTCATGTAACATTTCCACACCTCCTCGGTGGGCGGGTTACCCAGGTTTCTTGGAGTCCTGAGAAAGATGCCTCACATTACTCACCAATGTCTGTCAGCTAGTCACCAGAAAGCATCTGCTCACCCTTCCTTTTCTGCTCCAGTCCCTCTATTGGGTGACCGTTGCCAAAATCTCTTAGTAAGAACCAAGGGCGTTCTCACGTTTTGCTTCTACCACCACCTGATTATCTTCAGTTTTTGTGAAAGATGGTAAGAAGTGGTCTTTTCATTTGTGATCTTCTTTTGGCACCTGTGCGACACTGCTGTGCTGTGTCTTCTCAGAGCCCAGTCTTTACAGAAAGGTTACCAGAGTGCCGTCTCACACCCCACCATAGGCACCCAAACCACTGACGGATCGAGGTTAGGAGGTACTTGGTCTTCCATCGCCCTCCTCTCGCAGGAAGCTGCTATTGCTGCACACACACAGAGCTTGTGCCTAAATCCAACCTCAGCCACTAGATGAAAGCCCCAGATGCTTCAAACGAGCAAGTTGTAATCTTCAGAATTATTAAATGCATCACTGAGAAAATAAAGCAGATAGTTCCCTTCACAAATAACATGGAATGATGTCCAGATGTGAAGATGTAGTAAGACATCTGCAAGAACACACTGAGGAACAGGCAGGCACATCATGGGTCCCCCACATGGAGGCCTCCAAAACTGCACATTTAAGTCATAAGGGATGGGATTGCCATGTGCAAAGTACCACCATCAGACTCGGCAACAAGCTCTCGACTTAGGGGTTACACAACAGTACTCAGATTTTTACCACATTCAGAGAAATGAGGCTGTAACAAACCGCTTACTCAAGTTATACCTGTTTGTTGAAAAACATGAATCACGGTTTTTCCAGGAGTTGCCCGAGATGTAATGATTCAGTTCTATAAGAGCAATTTTGAATGTTACTTACGAATACATAAAACATATCCACTCCTGAGTTAAAGCTTCACTCCTGTGTCAGTACATAATTAAGCTTCTTGAAAGCCTGAAATATCCCTCCATTAGCACCTTTCTGATGAAAACATTTTTCAAATAACTTTATTAACCTATTTTATGTCAGTATTTAATATTTCTTTTATCCCCTTTCATTTAAAAAAAAAAGACTTTCTCTTCTAACATTAGCTTTTATTATAACCTTAGAGACAGTATTGGAGGCAAAGAAATAGGAAATAGAAAAGTAAATAGAGACCCATTCAAAATAAGTTATATAAAAAATTAGTATGAAATACACGGTTTAATTATGAAAGTGAGTAACTAAGGACCTGTCAAAGAAGGGAAAGGAACAGCGAGCAAGGTAAAGGAAGCATTCTTTCAAACACTTCACAAAGGAACTTACTAAAACACAAGATTTTAAGAGAAAGAATGGAAGCACACACCTTCGGGTCTGGGCTCCTCTAGCACAATTGGATGTTGGCACTTTAATTTCATTCGTTAGCCTTTCATGTCTTGCATGTGCATTTTTTAGGTATTAATACTGGGCTATTAAAATGCCAGAGAAGTACATTCTAATTTTTCTCTCAAAATCACTAGTCTTACCAGATTGCTTTGCAGAATATCTGAAAAAAATGCTTTTCGCTCACCCTATTTTCTTCCTCTTTTTGTTACATTTACATGTTGTGTTCTGTGTATTCATATATGCACATATGTGTAATGTATAATTCTCAGGACAAATTTAATTTGTGCTGGTAAAAAGATAATCTCTGAATATAGCACTTAGTCTTCCCATCCTCATTGCTGTCTCTTTTGTGAACAGACTGCATATCCCTTATCTGAAATGCTCGGGACTGGAAGTGTTTCAGATTTCTGAGTTTTTAATTAGGGATACTCAACTTGTATTATATTTATGCTATAGCTTATTTTCATCTTTACTATATAAAATTTCAAACATGAATAATAGCACAGAAGACAAAATGAACTCACATTCCTAGCATTGAAAAATCATTTCAGTATCTACATGGGTGATCCTAATCCCAATATTTTGAACTATTAACATCTGCTGGGATCGGGCTGGCCCGTCGCAAAATAGTCAAGCCCTGTGCACAGAGAGCCAGATCCCACATGACTACCAAGGTTCTAGTGCCAGCTCTGAGAGCTTGAAAAACATGCTGGTGTGTGTGTTTGCATGCCCACGATCCTACCGGGATGGAGAAATGGAGAGAAAAGAATGTGGCATAGGCACACCCTACTGCGGGAATGCTTTCTTTCTCTGTCTGAAAAGCTCATGGGCCCTGGAGCAATTACAAAAGAAGGAATATGCCAGGATCCTACATAACTAAATGTCCTGCAGAACCTTTGTTTCCCTTCTGGGTGCCCTCTTATCTCTGTCTTTTCTACCAGTCCATCCTCCTTCCCCTTATGACTTGTTACCTTATTCCATGACTTCCTGTTGAAGCTGTAACAAATAATAAAAGGTATACAAATAAAAAGAGAAGACAATACGGGGAAAGAACATGCCTGGATCATGTTTTTCTTGTCACTTTCAGGACACCCAGAGCTTATGTAATATCCATACACAAAAGTGGCTGTGGTTCTAGCTCCCATCTCATCTGATATCGTTTTACCTCCAGAAGGTCTTTGTTAAAAATAATTAAATGGTTGCTTTTACAAAAATGAGTATTGTTAATTCACACATTTTGGCGTATATTAGTACAGGTTGCCTTTCTACTAACACTAGGGTCTGGGAATGGGGCTCTAGAGACTAGAACATTGTATTGAAGATGAGAGTGAGGATTAAAGCCAGGTGGTGTGGTAGCATGGAAGAGGCTGGGTCTGAGCCCTGTGAGTCCTGGGACAATATACATGTAAAAGATGAGTTCCTGGCACCAGGATGCAGAAAATGAAAACTTTATTACATTTTGAAATTCACTGTAGGGCTGACTTGAGGCACAGGAAAGAAGAGCACTGATTCAGCACCTAGAACTTGATGCAGCTAATTAATTAGCTGCAGCCTGATTAATTGGGCATTGGTGATAAGCTGAATGCCAAATCACATCATAGACTGTAATTGTGAGAGAGCGATTCTGCAAGCTGTCTTAGAAAGGAAGTACTTTAACACAATTTGTTGTTTAAAAACTGGCTATTTTGTTTGCTTGTTTGTTTGTTTGGAGAGGCTTTTTGCTGTAGAGTGCAAGTGTGCTCACCAGAAAGACAAAGACACAGAGACAGAAAGCGAGAAATCACCCCCTGGGGAGATGGCCACATGGCTATCCCTTCCTCCATTCTCCTCTCAGGATCTAGAGCACGCATGTACACGCACCTAGCATGAGTTTAAGCCACCAGGTCCGGGACTTGAATTGCGATCGTCTACATGGGAGTCCAGCAACATAGCCATTAGGCCAACTGCTGGCCCAAGAAACTGGCTATTCTAAATATACTTCTATTGTTGCCTTTAGGTGGACCGTGATATTATAGATACAGCTTTTTAGTTATCTTTATATTTAAAGATATCACTGAAATATTTATGATTGACTGTGAAATGTCTGAATTTTGCTTTGATATAATCTGTGAGGACAAGACTGTCAAACAGGAAAAAAACAAGGCTGATGATGCCCATGCTGGGAGATGGAAGCATGGGAGTTCACGATTGCCCTCTCGACTATCGTACGTACTTCAGATCTTACATGAAGTTGTGGATAAGATAAGATATAACACAATTATTATATGTGCACACTTATGCATCTACATGCATATACATTTCCTCTTCTAATAATCAACCAGGCAAACTTACTCTGAAATACAGTATATTCAACTGCAATCTTTTTCTTTTCTCACCTAAATCAATAGCTGTGGCAGGTCAGCATTACTTTTTCAATGGAAGCTTATGAACTTGTATTCACTATTCCTAAAGACATTTGATCAAATCTATGATTATAAAATGCTGAGACAAAAGGTTCATAGCTGTGGATAAGAGGCCAGACCTTCAGAAGAAGGTTCCACATGGCTCCGGCGAACTAGGTATTTTAGGGAATGAAGATTTTCTACTGATAATTCAGCCTCCAGCAAACGAGCTAGCGGCAGAAGAGACCAGGCCTTCAGAAGAAGGTTCCACATGGCTCCAGCGAACTAGACAGATCTAAGAGCACTGTAGCTAAACATCCAAATACTAATTGGGTTAAAAAATTCCTCAATATCTACTGAATCTGCTGCACCAGCGATCACAACAGAATGGCAAAGAGATTCTAGATCACCTCTGTCTGCTTGCTCCTGAATATTCAGACTGAACTTCAAGAATTTGAAAGAAACACACCATCCATCAGATGACAAGAAATCATCGCTGGATCACAAGAAATATGGGAAAACAAGAAAATACCTCTCCTCCAAGGGAAAAGAATAACTTTTCTTCATTCACAAGCAGTTTGGTGAAAATCATGGAAATGTCTGATAAGGAATTTAGAGCATTCATAATGTCAAAACTAACAGAGATGGAAGAGAAGAGAGATAATGAACTGCTAAAGAGAAAGGAGAAAGAAGTTGATGAGTTCCAAGAGATGAGGAAATTCTTGCAAGATCTAAAAGAGGAATTACACACTTTACAAAAGACTCAAAAGGAACTCTTAAAGATAAAGTCTATAATATAGGAAGTCAAAATCTCCCTTGAAAGTACTAAAAGCAGACTAGATCATTCAGAAAATAGAATCTCAGATGTAGAAGACAAAATGGCTGGCCTGGAAAAATCCACCACGAAGACTGAGAAAATGGCCCCAAAATTTGAGAATAATATACGAGAAGTACTAGATACCATCAAACGTCTAAGCATCTGGATAATTGGCATTCCAGAAGGTGAAGAGACCCATAAGGGCATTGATAATCTATTCCATGAAATCCTGCAAGAAAACTTTCCAAACCTGGAGAGGCATT
>NW_006160006.1:3484657-3491649 GCF_000334495.1 Tupaia belangeri chinensis | reverse complement strand
GTGAACTTACCATTGAAAGTAGTTAGATTATGTAAGATTGTGTGATCAATACAATGTGGGTGGAAAAGGAATGGAAGACAATTGTAGACACCAGAGATAGTGTGAGAAAAGGGTGGGAAAGGACAGAGGGTCAGAAAGAGGGGTAAAAATAATTCTAGGAACTAGAAATGGAAATTTTTTTATAATATGCATGATTAAGTCACTATGCAGTATATACTGGATGGGAAATTTTGTGTGCTGTGATGATGCTTAGGGAAGGAATGTAAATTAAGTTACAAAAAAAAAAGTTTCAGGAAAAAAAAATATATCTATTCAATGACTGCAGTAAGATATATAGCTCCAGCTAGGTGCTACTTTATAGGATGCATAAAGTTAGACTTGTGTTCATAGAAATGTATATATCACCTGTGTTTGCTATGAAAATATTTAGATTAATTAAGGTCTTTAGTAATTCAATAAAATGTGGGGGGAAAACAGTATAGAAAGCAAACATAGATACCAGAGACAGTGTGGGAGGAGAGTGGGAGATGGCAGAGGGTAAGAGATAGGGAATCAAGGATGGGGGAAAAAAAGCAAAACATACAGAAAACAAGAAATGGAAGATTATTTGCTGACAATAACATGTTTGTTGATCTGCTTGATTGAGACAATATACAGTGTACTCTGGATGGAAAATCTCATTTTGTATGCTGTAATGATGTACAGTAAATGAATGCAAATAAATAAATTGAAATTAAAAAAAAAAGGTTCACAGCTGTGAAAAGGAAGGTTTCTAACCAGACCACCAAAGGGAAAGAAAGATGAGATACAACCAAATTAACTATTCTGCATATGGCCAGTGTGCCTGGAGAGCTCCTGTCAGTAGGAGTACTGGGTTAACAGCGAAGAGTGGTGTTATAATGGTAATGTAACAGTTGAATTTAGTTAAGGGATGGGGGTGGGGGGGAGAACAAAAGGAAATATTAAGTAGATAGAATTTTTCCTCTTGGGCTATGTATGGAATATTCTATATCCATTGTTAAAGAATTCACCTACCTCAAAAGACTCAAAATGTTCTACTGACATATTTTTATGAAAATTAGTTTCTTTGCTCCATTTATTTTATAATATGTAGCAAGGGTTGTATAATGAGTTTTTTAAAATATCTTTTCTCATAAAGCTAACATTCACATTTTAAAATAATATATCTTTGAGGCATAACCAATCTATTGAAAAAAATACACTTTATACCACAGTAGAAGTTGCTTATACTTATGTTAATGACACTTTAAGGATAAAAGTTGTGATTGTTATCAGTATGAATCCTGATTTTTTTCACCCTTCTCACCAGCCCCCCCTTTTTTCAAAGGTATGTCAGAGAACCTTTCCATGGTTACCGGAAGGTTGGTAACTCTTGTTCTTTTATTCTTATTTAAATTAAAGTGAAGGATGTGTCTCATCACATGAAAGGAATTCCAACAGAGCTGGTATTTGTAAAAATATTTCTCTCTACAAGTTTACAATGTGTTTATATTGAAGGGATTTTAAAATTCTTTCTATTAATCTTTCACACAAAAGAGAATAAAATAATTATCTAACCAATATAAATTAGCCCCGGGGCGGGGGAGAGCAAGAGAGAGAGAGACACCTGTAAATGTAATTTTTAGAGTACTTGGAAATAAGTGCAATAAGTATGTTATTGAGTGACATCAGCAAGATGGCAGAATAAGAGTTTTTTAAATCCTCTCCCCACAAAAACATTGATTGTTAAAACTAATTATGGATACATATCCCTTGTGGCAGAGATGCTCCAGAACACTTTTGGGAAGAAAAATCTGATACAGACACTTTGAAGGATGTATAAAGAGCAGTTCCACATTGCCCACACCATCCATCTGCCAAGGAGACCCAGTTCAGGACCAGGACAGAACTCCTGGGCTCACAATCTCTCCCCTGATGAAAAGTGAGAAAAAAGCGAGTAAGTACCTGGCTGCCCCAACCATGCAGAGCGTTGCCCAACAGGCCTATTACTTCCTCACCCACTCAGGATACTGAAATGATTGCCATAGTGGATGGTTAGAGACACTGGAAGCACAGAGGAGAGGATATAAAATCTATAAACAAGCCACTCTATGAACTTACCGGAAAACCATTCACAACTATTTGGGATACCTCACTTGAGGATTCCCCCTCAAATGGCCCATAGACATTCCCAATGTCCTGCGCATCTCATTTCTCTGTCCTCTTTATGGCTAGGTCCCTGTGTGCCTCCCCTGGATGGCAAGTGAAAACATGTGCAGTTAGCCAGCTCAGTTCTATGGACTTGAGAGAAAGCACACAAATGTGAACATTTCAGGGCACTGCCCTAAAGAGAACAAGAGACTCTCAGTATCCAGCTATCATTGAAGTATTGAAGGAAGCCATAAACCTTTAAAATTCTACCACAAAAAAATAAGCAAGAGAGGTGGAGGAAGTTCATCCATAGAAATGTCAGAGGGACTTGAAAACCCTAGTCTTTGATTGGTGAATGTGTTTCATCTTCAAAATCAGTCACAAAGACTGGATATGGTGAATGCTTTCTCTAATCAAAGATAGCAACACAAAAACTTTAAAGAACACACACACACATACACACACACACACACACACACACACATGAAAAACAAGAAAATATAATACCACGGGAGGACAATAGCTTCTCAGTAACAACATCAAAGAAATGGATATCTACCAACTGAATGACAAAAACATTAAAAATAATTTTTCTCAAAAGATCAGTGAACTATGAGGTAACACAGATAGAAAAAAATGAACTCTTATAAATTATACATGAACAAAATGAGCAATTCAACAAAGAAGTGGACATGATAAAAGCAGAAATTCTGGAGTTTAAAGACTATAATGAATACAATTAAAAATGCAGTGGCACGTGTAAATAACAGAATTAATCAGAAGAAAGAACCTGAACTCAGAGACTAGTCACTTAAACTTTCAGTCAGAGGAGAAAAATTAATTAAGATGAATAAAGAGGGAACCAGCAGTTAGCGTAATGGCAATGTCGCTGGACTCCCACGTAGTCGACCGCGGTTCGTGTCCCAGACCCGGTGGCTTAAAACTCACGCCGGGCACGTGTGCATGCGTGCCCAAGATCCCGAGAGGAGAATGGAGGAGAAGGGATTGTGGCGTGACCATCCCCCCTGGGGGGTGATTTCTCGCTTTCTGTCTCTATGTCTCTCTCTGTCTGTCTGGCGAGCGCACGCGCCCTACAGTGAAAATCTCTCAAAAAAAAAACTTTTAAAAAAATGAATAAAGAAAACCTATAGGACTTATGAAACATTATAAAGAGAACTAGCATTCACAAAATAGGCATCTAAGAAAGACCAGAGTGGGTAGGGCAGATTATTTAAAGGAATAATAGTTGAAAACTTCCCAAATCTGGGGACAGATATTGAAGTCAGGTCAATAAAGCCTAAAAGTCTCCAAATTGGTTCAATCCAATGGAAGCTTCACAAAGAGACATTCTCATCAAACTGTCAAATATCAAATACAGAAAAATTTGAAAGCAACAAGAGATAAGGGATTTGTCACATACTAAAGAATCTGAGTTACCTATCATCGGATTTTTCAGCAGAAACATTTTCAGGCCAGGAAAATGTGGAATGATACATTCAAAGTATTGAAAGAAAAAGAGGACTGCCAGCTAAAATATTTTATCCAGATAACTATGCCTTTCAGCAATGAAGGACAGATAGTCTCCTAGACAAAACCCTAAGGTAATTCATTGCTGTTAGGACTGCTTTTCAGGAAATCCTCAACAAAGTTTCTAAAGCTTATATAAATGATGCTAATAAGTAATGTGAAATCATATAAAACCCATTGGCAAATGTAACTGTTTAGTCAAATACGGAATACTCTAACACTGTAATGGTGTTCTATAAATCATTTATAACTCTAGTATAAAGGTTGAAAGTATAAAAAATAACTGTAGCTAAAATGATTTGCTAATGGACACACCCACAAATGACTTGCTAATAAGTAATGTGAAAGTATAAAACTCATTGGCAAATGTAACTGTTTAGTCAAATACAGAATATTCTAACACTGTAATGGTATTCTATAAATCACTTGTAACTTTAGTATAAAGGTTAAAAGTATAAAAAATAACTATAGCTAAAATGATTTGCTAGTGGACACACACACACACATATGATATAAATTGTGGCATTAAAAACAAAGGACAGAGTGAAAGTGAAGATTTGTATGTGATCGAAGTTAAGTTTTAATTAAAGATAGCAACATTAAACTTTAAAGAAAACACACACACACACACAAAGAAAAAAGAAAAAAGAAGAATACCAAGGGAGCACCATAGTTTCCCAGTAACATCATCAAAGAAATGGAGATTGACCTGACCAAAAAAAAAAAAAAAAGATTATAGTAAGCCTCATGGTAACCATTAAGCAAAAATCTACAGTGTATATACAGGAGACAAAAAATGAAACAATGTGTACCCTTACAGAAAATCATAAAATCACAAATGTAGAAAGAAAAAAAATGGTTCTACAAAACAGCCATAAATTAATTAATAAAATACTGCTTATTGATAATTATAAATGTAAATGAATCAAATTATTTAATGAAAAGAAATAGACTGGATGAAAGAATTAAAAATAAAAACACGAGGGACCAGCAGATGATGTAATGGTTATATAATTGGGCTCCCATGTAGTCAACCACAGTGTGAGTCCCAGACCTGGGACTGGCAGCTTAAAACTCACATCAGGCACATGTGCATATGTGCCAAAAAATCCCAAGAGGACAAAGGATTGCAGAGTGACCATCTCCCCTGGAGGATGATTTTTCGCTTTCTCTCTCTTTGTCTCTTTTCTGTCTCTCCAGCGGCACACACATCCTATAGCAAAAATCTCCCCAAATTAAAAAAGATTAAAAAAAAAAAACACACACACACACAGAAACCCACTATAGATACTCCCCAACTTACAATGGTTTGACTTTTGATTTTCTGAGTTTATTTTATGACAGTGGACACATTCAATAGAAATATTACTTCAAATTAGTAGTATAAATGAATTTTGACTTAGGATACTTTCAAGTTATAATGGGTTTATAATGTAACACCATCATAAGTCAAGGGCTATTTGTATATCCTGCCAAAAAGAGATTCAGTTCATCTCTAAAAATACGTATAGACTGGAAATAAAGATGTGGGTGAAGACAATCTATGGAGACAGAAACAGAAAGGGGGATGAAGTAACTATACTTATACAAGAAAAAAGTGCTTTAAGTCAAAAACTATATCAAGAGGTAAAGAACGTTATTAGAGATCCTTATATAATGATAAAGGAGCCTATTCAGCAAAAGGTTATAACAACTGTAATATATATCCACCTGAATTTGGAAGAAATAAATAGGTAAGCAAATTTTAACATATCTGAAGGGAGAAACAGATAGCAATGTAGTAACAGGAAATATTTAATATACCACTTTCAACAGTATATAGGTCATCTAGACAGAAAAATCAGTAAGGAAGCATTGGACTTGAACTACACTTTAGGCCAATAAACCTCATAGACATACAGAACATTCTATCCAACAGCACCAGAATTCATGTTCTACTCAAGCACACACAAAACATTCTCCAGAACAGATCATGTGGTAGGCCACACAACAAGCCTTAACAAATTTAAGATTTAAATCACATCATGCATTTTTTTCCAACCACAATGACATGTAACTAGAATTCAATAACAGAAGAAAATTGGCAAATACATGAGAATTAAACACATTCCTGGACAAAAGGAAATTGTATCTTTTTCTTACATAATACACAAAAAACTCAAAATGAATTAAAGAGCTAAATGTCAGACCCAATACCATAAAACACTTTGAATAAAACAAAGAAAAAGTTACATGATATTCGTCTTAGCAATGGTTATTTTAAAAAAATATCAATGTAACATCAAAAGCACAGGCAACAAAAACAAAAATAAACAAATGGGGCTTGTAGGTGGCATGGAGTTAAGGCACTGAATCCCGCATAGCTGATTCTGCAGTTTGAGTTCCAGACTCAGTGGTTTGATAAAGATATTGGGCACATGTACATGTGTGCACAAAATCCCAAGAGGTAAATGAAGAAGAAAGGACTGTGGTGTGACCAGCCTCCTCCCCCAGGGGAGGGGGGATTTCTCACTTTCTTTCTTTCTGGTGAATACATGTACCCTATGACAAAATTTAAAGTAAACAAATGGGACCACACCGAATTAAACTTTCTACACAATAAAGGAAATAGACACCAAAATGAAAAGGCAACCTATGGAATAAGAGTAAATATTTTCAAACCTTCTATCTAGTAAGAAATTAATATCCAAAAATATAAAGAACTCAAACAGTAAAAATTAAAATAGTCAAAACTCTCAATAGACATTTTTTCAAAGACGGCATGCAATAGTCAATAGGTATATTCAAAGGATTCCTAGTATCACTAATCATCAGAGAAATGTAGATCAAAACCATTGTGAGATATCATCTTATGCTTGTTAGGATGGCAGTCATCAACAAGTCAGAGAGTAAGTGTTACTGAGGTTGTGAATACACTGTACACTGTTGGTGGGAATGTAAATTAGCACAACCATTACAGAAAACAATACTGAAGTTCCTCAAAACATTATAAACAAAACTACCATATAATCTAGCAATCCCAATTCTAGGTATACATCTAAGGGGGAAAAAATCTCAAAAATATACTTGCAGTATCATGTTTATTGCAGCATTATTCACAATAACCAATATATGGAAACAATCTACATATCTATTAATGAATACAGAAAATGTGACTCTCTCTCTCTCTCTCTCTCTCTCTATATATATATATATATATATACATATATATATGTGTGTGTATATATATACACACATAAACTTGTATATATTTGTATATTTGTGTATACATACACATATATGTGTGTTATATAACATACACACACACACACACA
>NW_006160006.1:3483024-3484311 GCF_000334495.1 Tupaia belangeri chinensis | reverse complement strand
TATATATATATATATATACACACATATATATATGTGTGTGTATATATATACACACATATATATATGTGTGTGTATATATATACACACACAAACTTGTATATATTTGTATATTTGTGTATACATACACATATATGTGTGTTATATAACATACACACACACACACACAGAGTGGAATATCAGCAGCCTCAAAAAGAAGGATACTCAGGAACCAGCAGTTAGCGTAATGGCTATGTCGCTGGACTCCCACATAGTCGACCATGGTTCACGTCCCAGACCCGGTGGCTTAAAACTCACGCCGGACGCGTGTGCATGCATGCTCAAGATCCCGAGAGGAGAATGGAGGAGAAGGGATTGCAGAGTGACCATGCCCCCTGGGGGGTGATTTCTCGCTTTCTGTCTCTATGTCTCTCTCTGTCTGTCTGGCGAGCGCACGTGCCCTATAGCGAAAACCTCTCTGAAAAAAAAAAAAAAAAAAAAAGAAGGATAATCTGCCATTTACAATGAATAGGTGAATCTAGAGTATATTACGCTAAGTGTAATAAGCCAGACACAGAAAGGCAAATAACACATGATCTTGCTTACACATGGAATATACATAAGTACAGCACATAAACAGTAGAAAAGGGATTACCAGGAGTCAGGGACAGGACAAAATGGGGAGAAGTTGCTCAAATGTTATGCACTCTCAGTTACATGCTAACTTCCTGAGAATTAATATACCACATGGTGACCATAATTAATAATGTATTTGAAATTTGCTAGGATAAATCTTAAATATCCTTCATCATACACATAGGATGATAACTATGCAAGAGGATAATGCTAATTAGTTTGAGTGTGGGAATCATTTCACAATATATGTATATATGTGTATATACGTATACTCATGTACATATAAAAATACACATATAAACATATATACCTATATAAATGTATATATAAAAATACGGCATTTTATACCTTAAATATACACACTTTCTGTCAATTATACTTCACTAATGCTGGGGGAGTTTTCTTTAAGTAGCCTACTACTGACCAATATGTCCAAATGAAAACAAAAATGTGTATGTGTACATGTATGTTTGTTATGTAGCACCTTTGAATATTAGAATGAAGAATTATTCTTCAGTGATAATATTAGATCATTTGTATATGTCTTTTCCTATGCCAACACTCTTCTGCATTACTTGATCAAAAAAGTAAAACAAATGATAAAAAGTAGGCTTGCAAAAGGAAGGTGTACAAATGCAAATAGATTTAAACTAGAAATAAATTTGGAGCCTCTTT
>NW_006160006.1:3451957-3482993 GCF_000334495.1 Tupaia belangeri chinensis | reverse complement strand
TTCCCTGTTTTCTCTGTCACTTAACTAAAAATTCTGGTGAGCCCTCACCTTTCTGTTCATTCTTTAGCAGACCTACAAAAAAAGACTGAAAACAGCAAGGAACTTACCCACCCAAACCAATTTACTCAGGCACTAAAAATTAAGAAAATTCAAGATTAAACTAAAGACCTCTTTTGCTTTCTATATTTAACAAGATTTGTTCTTCATAACCAAAGTAAATTCATTCATAAATTCATTAATTAATGTTTTTCTTTGGCAAAGAGTAATTAAACATTCTTCATATGCAAAGCACTATCCCGGGTACTAAATCTATAATCAATAGACCACAACTCTGAACTATGTCTGTAATTCATACATCATGCAGATGTGACTTTGCTTATAATTAACTGTGAATCATCATTTCAAATACTGCATGTTAGGTCTTAGTTTCTCTATTAAGCACTATTCTGCTATTTTATTATCTGCTGTCACCTTATTCCAAGTTTTATGTCTTACTCATCTTTGCCAGCACTAGAGTAGTCTTAAGTTCCAAAACATGACAACCTGTGGCAAATATTGAAACCTCTCTGAAGTGTTTAGTAAGAGATATTCTGAACCTATTTTAATCATATTATACAAAGTGCATTTTTAACAACAACATGAATTTTTTCAGACCAGTGATTTGATTGCTGCTGAGACAAAGTCACCATTACAGTTAAGAGCTGAGATGGTGAAACAAAGTCACCATTACAGTTAAGAGCTGAGGTGGTGAAACAAAGTCACCATTACAGTTAAGAGCTGAGGTGGTGAAACAAAGTCACCATTACAGTTAAGAGCTGAGGTGGTGAATATACAGTCCATGACCACGTATTGCCCTGGTTATAAGATTTGAGACATTGTTCTCATTAGCCCCGAGTAAAGGAGGTAAGCAGACCTAAACAGATAAAGCCCTAGATATATGAGGATATTGAAAATGAGTCTCCCAGGAATTGAGCTCAAGTCATCAAGGGACAAAAGTAGTACTGGGATAACTAAATTTTATATTCTATAAATGTACAAAAGTCAAGTGTTATCAAACAGGTAGTCATTGGCATGGTAAAAAATAAATAAGATTCTCTGCACTTTTAAAAAGCAAATATGATTGGGACCAGCAGTTAGCGTAATGGCTATGACGCTGGACTCCCACGTAGTCGACTGTGGTTCGAGTCCTGGACCTGGTGACTTAAACTCACGCCGGGTGCGTGTGCGTGAGTGCCCAAGATCCCGAGAGGAGAATGGAGGAGAAGGGATTGCAGCGTGGCCATCCCCCCTGGGGATGTCTCTATGTCTCTCTGTCTTTCTGTCTCTCTGTCTCTCTCTGTCTGTCTGGCGAGTGCATGCGCCCTATAGCAAAAACCTCTCCAAAAAATAAAGCAAATATGATTTTATGAATTTTTACAATCTACAATCCCTCATTTCTTGAAGAGACAATATATCTAAACTGTTCAGACACAGTCTTCAAAAGTACCCCTCTGATGTCTGGAGACCTTGTCTTCTGCCTCTTTGTTTCTGTAGTACCAAGACTAGTAAATACTGGCCGTGACAAATGCCGACATCCTCAAACCTGCATGTCTGCATACACACGTCCACATGTGAACACAGACGTGGAGAATGGTCAGTCTTTCACATTGCAGATGCTGCCAAGTCTTTTTTTCTAATTTTTGCCAGAAGGTATGTACACTTGCCAAAGAAAGAGAAGGAAAATTTCACCCCATAGGGAATGGTCATATTACAATCCCTTCGCCTCCATTTCTCATTTTAGAATCTTGGGCGCACACACCCAATGTGATTTTCAAGCCACCAGGTCCAGGAATAAAACTGCACAATCAGCTATGTGGGATCCAGGCACCTTAACCACATAACACCAGCTGGCCCGAGTCCTTTTAAAAGATGGCTTTATTGTTAACACTGGCATCAGTACCCAGCACTAGGGTTATAACCTATTGAATCAATAAATGGACGAATGCAGATTTACAAGAGTCATATACATTCTAACCGTTTTCGTAATGCCTAAATGAGTTAAGACTATACTTCTTACAGTATACACACACATACACACATGCTAGAGAGACATGCACTCACACATGAGACAGAAAGAGAGAGAAGCACCTTCAACAGGGTCTAGTCACTCTTCAATCCCCATTTCCCAACCGGCCAGCTGATCAGCATCCTGGGTAACCCTATATGCCAGTGTGTTTTCAGGCCAATCCAATGCTCTCAGCCGTGGTCAGCCATATGGCTTCCATCTGCCTTGCACTGCATTACCACTGGATTGCAGAGGCTGGGGCCCGCTTTAAGTGACTATTTTTTTTTAAATGTAAATAAAAAATAATTTTAACTTTAAAAAATTTCCTATTCTTTGAAACTCATATATACCAACATTCCCATATCCAGAGTA
Organism: Tupaia belangeri chinensis; assembly: GCF_000334495.1. Lineage (NCBI taxonomy): Eukaryota > Metazoa > Chordata > Mammalia > Scandentia > Tupaiidae > Tupaia > Tupaia belangeri. The sequence goes on along the minus strand of NW_006160006.1, from coordinate 3,480,577 downwards.
GAACTGTGTTTCAGTTCATTCTGTCCTGGCAGTCACACCTGGGATTGCCCTTCCAGGGTGTTAGCGAGGAGTGGGCTTTTGTTCAATACAGAGGTTTTCAAGCACAAAGAGAGTCTGGCACACAATAGGTGCTACATCTGTCAAATGAATAATGAACATTGAGTTAGTAATTAGTGAGAAACAGCTTGACTTTGGACTAAACTGATTGAAGAAGTGACGTGCTGTTCTAGAAAACCTCTCTTCAATATGCTTATTTTTATTGAATTCATCACTTTTCACCACTGGGGATGCTGGATTTTATTTCAATGTGTTTCCAGATGCTGCTAAACAAGGGCTCCTCTGGTGACTTGCACAGCTAAGACACGGCCTGCAGAGCCGGAATGAAGAAGAATCAGATACATTCTTCCCTCTTCCAGAAACGAGTGTCTCTCTTTGACAAAGGGGCAGACATCCTTTATCATTTCACTCTTTCAAGGATCTGCTGTAACCCCTAAATCACGGTAAATTTGATTTTCAATTTTCAATTTCCTTTGCCGGTTCTCAGCTTTTTTATTATTTTTTTTTCATATTATAAGGGCAATTTATTATTTATTTATTATTTCCCTAAATGGACTAATTTAGTTTTTGAATCTCCACTATGCTGCCTTTTTTCTTAGAATAATCAAAATATAATCCTGGGGCCAGCAGTTAGCATAATGGCTATGTCACTGGACTCCCACGTGGTCGACCACGGTTCAACTCACGCCGGGTGCGTGTGTGTGCGTGCCCAAGATCCCGAGAGGAGAATGGAGGAGAAGGGATTGTGGCGTGACCATCCCCCCTGGGGGGTGATTTCTCGCTTTCTGTCTCTCTCTCTCTGTCTGTCTGGCGAGCGCACGCGCCCTCAAGTGAAAACCTTTCAAAAAAAAAAAATATATATATATATAATCCTAATCTCAGTCCCCATAATGAAACATCAGTTGAAACTTTTAATGGCTTCTTGGTGGAGAACAACACTATAAAGGAAAATTTTTATTTATGAGTTCTGCAGTCACTTAGATTTTGTACTTCATGGGCATTAATTTGGAGATGGGATTGTAAATCAGAAACAAGAGCCAAGATGCTCAAAGGAACAAATGGAAAATCACCTACCTTAGAGCTAACTACAGTGAGCAGAAAGTGTGTGTGCTTACGACGTTCAATAAAACTGTACATCTTTGTCAGTGTGTCGCGTTTATAAAGTTAGCTTTCCCCTAACCCTATTAAAATTCTAGAAATTTATTTTGATAAAGGGGGGCAGGTAATTAAGCAACTAGCATAAATTAAATAAGAAATGAACACTTGCCTCTGTGTGGTATTTCTTCAATTTTCTGGAAGCTGATAGAAGAGGGAGAGAAAAATCTAGATATTTTCCCAATAATTGGCATCCAAAGAATTTGCTTGATTTTCTTTATAGAAAATCTGTCTCACTTTAAAAGTAAAGAGCTTGCTCAACAGCCCACAGGGCATGTCAGTCAGTATTGATTTATGGATTTATAAACTGCTATTATCTTGGGGGGAGTGAAGAGAGGCAGGGGAGGAGCTCATCCTGATTTGTTACGCTGAAATAAATAGAGGGATAATCTTTACTTTAAAAACAAGACTCACCTCCTACATTAATGATGGGATTTGTCTAATCCCAACTTCTTCTGAGCATCATGATTTGCTCTCCAGACCTGGAGAAGCCCAAAACACAGCTATGCCATAGCTTGTCTCTAAGTAAATATTATGCCCCTTGATTCCACACAAAGAATCCAAATGTTGGAGAAAATATTGGTGTCCTTCACAGGAGCCCTAGAGACTGACCTTGAGAGTCAAGGGTCTCTAAGCTCCATGAGGAGTATTAATCAATGCCATTTCAAGGCAGAACTATATTTTGGGCAAAGAACAAATTAATAATAAGTATATAAAACAAAGCCAAGGAAATAAAAGATGTGATTCTTGTCTAAAACTGGTCTTCCATCATGTGTGTTTATGGCAGGGTACATCTGGTCAGTTCATTCATATACTCAAAGAATGTGTACTGTGATATGACTGTATTACACTCACTCTTCCAGAGACTGAAGGCACCACCAAGGATAAGCTAGCTGAGCTCTCTGACCTACAATGTCTTACATTCCAGTGAGGACAGTTAGTTCATAATCAGTAAAACTTGTTATGAAGTTCTAAAGATGAGCAAAACTTCTGTACTCCAAGATTCTCTTTTATGGAGAAGGGCTTTTCTCTTTCAACAGCACAGACAGTACGGTTGAAAGCAGTGCAAAGCAGAACAACAGTGGAAAGAAAAAGCTCATTCCTCTACCAAACCTGTTGAGACAATTCTAGCAATCAACCTTCTGTTAATTACCAAAATAGATGTGTTCCCCACTTGTAAGTTCACATTAAGCTCCATGGTGTGTAATGTATGCCCTCTAAAAGCCACACTAGTGACTTGAAAGTTAATTCTACTTCTCAAAATGCTAGACAGACTATAAATTCTAAGAATATTTTCTGCTCCAACTCCTGGACAGCCATGGTAACCTAGGGGCAATGTGATGCTCTGTGATGCTGAGGCCACACAAGAAGGTCCCAGGTTCACATTCTGAGATCTCCCTCTACATGCCAAGCACATGTGCACGTGTCTGTGTATCTCGCTGGCTAGTGGTGGTCACAACATGAACACATAAAGACCCTGTTGAGGGTGCCTAGTCTGTCTCTGTCTCTCTCAGAATAAGAAAACTTCAAAAAAGTAGAATCTAAAGAGTTACAACAACCTCTGCATTTTCATTCCTCTCATTTCCAACAGTATTTTTTAATTTTTGAGAGAAAGATTTTTGCTATAGGGCATGTGTGCTCACCAGAGAGACAGGGTTAGAGAGAGACAGAAAGCGAGAAATCACCACCCGGGAGGGATGGCCACACCGCAATCCCTTCTTCTCCATTCACTTCTCAGGATTTGGGGCGCACAAACACACACACACACACACACACACACACGCATGCACACGCATGCCTGGTATGAGTTTTAAGCCACCAGGACTGTGGTCAACTGTGTGGGTGTCCAGTGATGTAACCATTATGCCATCTTCTGGCTCCTCCAACAGCATTATTAAAATAAAGTATAAAGTCAATGATATCGAGCCATCATCCACTCAACATCTCCCAATTTTGAGTATCTCTTTCCATTAACAATCTCATTCAGAACTACCAATCTTATCTAAGAAATGCTAAGAGTATTTTTTTTTCTCTGCTATGTCATTTTAAGTGTACATTAATGTATTGGGTTGTCAGAAAAGTCATGACACATTTTTGCATAGAAAAACAAAGAAAAAATACATCATGACTTTTCCAAAAACCCGGTATTTTCTACTATTTGTCTAATATTACAGTTTTCGTGTTCTTTTATGAGAATGCTCCTAGAATTAATACCATGTTAGAGAATAAGGGTTTTTGTACAACTCCAAATATCTGTAATTTATAGGACTCGAATATCATTATCAGAATCACTATACTTAAAGAGATGTTTTATCAGCACATAGCAGTTACCTATGAAATAATATGATAGAAAAAAAAAAAAAACAAGAAAAAGGGAAAGTATTTTTTCACTTGAGGTAAAACAGGAAAGTCACATATAATGGTGGTATTTAAGCCTGTCATCTTACATTGTTCGAAAGGTTTCAAACATACAGAATACAATATAACATGATAGTTAATAAATGTTTGGCTGCTGGACTCAGCAAAACCAAAGCTGGGATTTCAACTCTGTCACTTAGTGATTGCTGGGGTTTAGAATGTGTCCTGTCCAAATCCAAGCTGGAACCTGGCCCCTTTTATAGCTATAGAGACAGAGATGAGGCTGAATAACAGGTGATGAGTAACACATTCATGAATTAATGGGTTATGGAGAGTAGAGCCTTGTCAAAGCAGCCTTCTCTTGCTCTCTGACAGGCTTGCTTGTCTTTCTACCCTCACCAGATGCTAAGCAGGGTCCACCTTGGTGGCATAGGTAGGGACAAACTGAGCTGCAGAACTAGAAGCCACACACAACTGCAGGTGTAGATCCCAGGCCAGCTAGAAACATGCAAGATAAATTTATGCATGCTGTAGATGCTGAGGAGCTAAAGGCTAAGGGAAGGGGACTAGCGCATGACAAACCCCTGTCAAGGGGGTGCTTCTCTACATCTCTCTTGTGTTCACACATGTGCTACCATGAATAAAACAAGCTTAAAAATAAAAAGATGCTGGGACCGGGAGGTGGCACAGTGGTTAAGGCACTAAATTCCCACATGCTTAACTGCAGTTCAAATCCCAGGTCTAGTGGCTTGAAGATCACACCAGGTGTGTGTGCTTGCATGCCTACAATCCCAAGAGGAGACTGGAGGAGAGGGGACTGTGGCATGGTCATTACCCAGGGAGATGATTCTTCACTTTCTCTATTTCTCTCCAGCAAGTGCACATGTCCTATAGCAAAAATCTTAAAAAATAAAATTTTAAAAGATACTAAGAAGCAGCTGGCACCATGCTCTTGAATTTTCTATCCCCTAGAACTGTTAAAAAATAGTACTTTTTTTCTTTGTAAGTTACCCAGCCTCAGTAATTCTGCTATAGCAACACAAAATAAACGAATAGAGTGATTGTATCAGTATGGTCACTTAAGCCTCAGTTTCCTGATAAAATTGGTATGATAGCACATAAGTCATAGCTCCAAGAATTAAGTTGTAAAAATATAATATATATAAATTATATGCATGTGCGTAACAGATATTTAAACACACATACGCATGTGTTTTTCACAATCCTGGAAAAGAAAATGCTATTACCACTTTTATTACAGTAAAATGTAGATAAAAATACTGACTCACTGTGTAAAAATGCCTGTTTAAAAATCATGTGTACCAATTTAGCATCATATGCTAAAACACAGTAAAATATTATCTTTCATCATTCGGAAGAAGCCAGTTTAAAACTTTTGACAATATTAATGCCCATTGTATTGATTTTTTTATTAGTGCTATAACAAATTACCACAAATGTAGTGGCTTAAAACAACAAAAGTTTATTACCTTACAGTCCTGGAGGCCAGCAATTCAAGCCAGTTTCACTGAGCTGATTAAAGTGTCATCAGGGCTTGTTCATTCTAGAAGCTCTGAGGAGATAACCCAGGTCCTCACCTGCTTCAGCTTCCACTGGCCACTTACACCCCATCATCAGAGCACATCACTTTGTTGACTGTTTCCACCATCACCTCTGAGTCTGACTCCTCCGACCCCTTCTTACGTGGGTTAGTTAGCCTAGCAGACAGCCCAAGGGCCATCTGTGCTTCTCCAGATCTATAACCTGATCATGTCTGGGGACTCCCTTTTGCCAAATAAAATAACATTCACAGATTCTGATCATCAAGAAACCAAGAAACGAAGACTCAGGTGGGCATTATTCAGTCTACCACAGCCATGCAAGACATGGAAAAAAAAAAAAAAAAAGGGCTAATCTAAAAAAAATTATAATGCAGTAAATACACTTCAGAAAATAATTCTGGGCTAGTACAATGCAGAGGAAAGTCAGTCCCATAGCGACTACAGCATGGTAAGCGTGGAGTTACTTGTAAGCATGGAGTTATTTGATCAAGTGTAGTGAGGTGTCAGTTGCGAAAAAAACTTGGGATTGTTAACGACTAAAATAGCTTTCCTCTGTCCTCCCTAATACTGACAAAAAAAAAAAAAAAAAAAAAACCTTCAGCTAAATATGACTGTACAAAGTAGGCTTTCTGAGAAATATTTTTGCCCCAAATCTCTAAAGGAAAAGAAAAGATTTTCTGGAGAGAGGCGAGGGGAGACATGGTGTCACGAAGCTCCCATTCTCCCACAGAATCGTCGGCCCTCTGACCTCAGGCAACAGAAGACAAGGTAAGAAAGGTAAGAGTCAGCCTGTGTAACAGCAGTAATGCAACACTGTGATGCTGAACCCACATGGGAAGGTCCTGAGTTCACATCCCGAGGTCTCCCTTACCTGCCAGGTGTACATGCCTATGTCTGTGGCTGGTTGGCTGGGAGATGATTATAACATGAAGACTCTTTGGTGTGCCTGTCTTTCTCTCTCTCATAAAACAAATTCATAAACCTTTTTAAAGGAAAGGAAAAGAGTGCAGAAATCATACACTATGACTACTTTTTACTAGAAAACACAAAAATTCTCTGAGAAGGTGTGAAAAACTCCTTCATAAAAGTTTTGACCTTCCAATAGTTAGTCCACATTATAAAACAGAGCCAAAGGTGTGAGTCGAAGCAGCCCTTCTAAAGCCTCCCCTGCCAGGTCCCGCCTGCCGCTCAGACTGGACTTGGGTAGTGAAGATATAAACGCACAGGAAGGCCCAGGAGTCTTGTGGAACGCCACATAGACAGAGGTCATGGGGGAAGCCTTCAGAAGGCCAAGATGACTGGGGGACAGAAGTGCTAGAAGGAAAGTCACTGGCCAACTTCCAACACGAGGCGTCCAGGGAAGTTTCCTCGGCCCCACAGAAAGAATTAGATGCTACAAAAGACCTTGGCTTGATTTAAGAGAAAGACTAAGGGAGGGAACCATGAAGCCCCACTATAGCAGCACGCACTGGTTAATGGTGAGGCCACGCAGGAGGCCAGTCCTCAAAACCTGGCCTGGTGGCATGCACCTGCAGTCCCAGCTCCAGGAGGCTGAGGCAGGAGGCTCGCAACACAAGACCGTCAGAATAATAATAAAAACCACACACACATGCACATGCACACGCACACGCACAACAAAATAGAATACCATGAATCATGAGTTTCAAAATTAGACTAAACAGGATATCCGAAATTACTTTTACAAAATGACATTTTCAATATGATTTTTGCTTTGGGGATGTAACCACAATGAAAAGGAAATAAGTGATAGAATTACTCATGGTAAGTGGTAATTGCTAGACCTGGTTAACTCGTATAGTTTATCATTTAAGGAGATCTTATTAGAGAAGGAAGCCCGTGAGTAAAATCGCTGGGTTGTAAAACATTGCTGTAATTGGATTAATACTATTTACATCATCTCTAGAAAATGAAATGAGGTTTCTGACTATCGGACCAAGTTCTGCACAGTTTGTGAACAGGAAATGCTGCAGAGTAACATCTGTTATTTTAAGAACTGACTTTTTCTAACCTGATAAAATAGGACGTTGAGCAATTGGACATTTAAAAACTGTCAAAGGAAGCTCCATTTGGTATTTCACATGTAATTTTTATGGTAATGGCATTAATAAAAATGTTTAAGGATATACATTCTGATATCTAAATCTATTCTTTAAAAAAAAAAAAAAAGCATGTTTTTCTTTTTCCTCCAGAAAGCCTAACCTCCAATTATAAAAGCAGAGATGTTCACTTTCGTCCGGGGATCCGGCACAAACCGTTCCAGTGTAACGGAGGACTGAACAGGAGCGTGGCCCTGTGCCTTTGCACCGGCAGGTGGAGGCCGCTGGGAGACTCCGACATCCACGGCCCACCTTTACGCACTCTATTAACTCCAGTGATGTGTGTCCTTGCATGGGTGCGGTGGCTCTGAGAAAGAGTTCTATTCATGAAGTGATGTTTCTGGAAGAATTCGTTCTTTCTCATTTGCCACTCTATTCGGCATTGCCGCCTGATGCGTTTAAAAGCTCTGAACAAACTTCAGCAGGTCTCGATATTTTCAAGCCGCTCTGGTTTCCCATCAAGATAGAGCCCTCAATCGCTTCCTCTGTTGAGAAGAAACATTTTCCAAAGAATCTGCTGCCCAGTTCAGCCCCTCTGAAGCCCAGACTCCTGATAAGCTCTGTGTAAATCATGGCAGTGCATTGTCCATATTCACTATATAATAAAGTGAGTACACAGTTTAATCAACTGCAACAGAATATTCAAATTAGTTTAATGCTGCAATTTCAATGTGCCAGCTATGGTGTGAAATGGTTAAAGTACCTTTTAGAGCTTGATTTTATTATTATAGTTAGTTCTTGGCAGTAACAATACCCACTTTTTTAAATGTCCTTGTAAGTACTGATAGTGCTGTAACATATGTGCTTACATTTTTGGCTACTACCTGTACCACCACTCTGGTAGACATGGGCCACAAGGAAAAGGACAGGTGGTTGCTCTCATTCTAAACTGTCGGAATTCTGGGAGAACGGCCCGGAAATCTAGATTTTTAGCTGTTCTATAGGTGATTGTGATTCATACCAAAATCTGAGGACCACAGATCCAGACATTGAAAATTAAAAATGACATTATTTCCGAGAGCAGCCAGCGTGAACACAGCCCCCAGGGATATTTCGTGTGATCAGCATGCTGGGCAGGTGGCAGCACCTGTGACAGCCATGCTTGCCCCAGCTCATCTCATTACTGTCCTTGTGTCATCATTAACAAGAGCATAATGAAGATTTTGTGACCCAGCAGGGCCACTGGCTTTCCTCCCACCAGCTTTCTCTGCAAGATAAAAGCTTCCAACTTCACCCACTGAAAAACACAAAAAATCAGAAAGCAGCCAGATTTTACAATATTTTTAACCCAGCAGGTGGCTACCTTGTGATGTTTCTGGGACAAGGTGGTCTCTTAGACACCTGATCCCCTGTTGAGTAAAGAAAGTCTTGTCTCCAAAAAAATCCATAGCAGGCATCTCTGCTATGTGCAGACTCTTAAATCTCTATTACTGTGTCACTTTTAAGTGGTTCGAGAGAGAAGTGGCTGCCAGAAAACTAAGATAAAATAGAATGTCTGCCATATGACCAAGACCTGGGCTCATCCCGAACAGGAATGGGCTTATTCCAACATGCCTTGATAAAGCTGGGGCCCAGGTTCCTATGTCTCTCAGAGAGTTAGTTAAATGCAGACTTGTCAGACCTTCCCAGAGTCTGGTCCAGGAGAAGGCTCTGCCTGCTAAGAGCCTTCTAGAGGGTTCGAGATCTGATCATCCATATGAATGCTTGAGAAAACCTCAGTGAATGGCTCCCAGCCCTGTTTCCCCTGCTATGGGCACTAGAATTTAAATTTCAGTGGTCGTCTTCATATACCTACTTACAATAACTGACAGCACTTTGTAACTCCAAATTTTATAGAAACAGTGGTAATCAGTAGGGAATACCAGGACACACTGTTGTTAGAAAATCATAAATACTATTTACAAATTAGGTAACTAAAGCAAATACACTTAAAATGAACCTAGTATATGCATCTGCCCTGGGTTTCATGATGTTCATCTACACAAAGGACCAGTGATATATTGACGAACATGGATAAACTCTTATCTTTTTCTTTTCTTTTTTCTTTTAATGAGAGCAAATGAGAGGGAGGGAGGTAGGGAATTTTTGGAAAGAGGGAGACAGGTATTTGGACAGGGTCCCATAAGCCACATCCTGCCCAGGCTCCCAGTTAATCAGGATCACAGGCAGGCGTCAGCGTGCCTGACCCATTTAGGTGAGCTGGGAACTTTGCGGGGTCTCCCACACGGCCTGGCCACCAGCACGTTGTGATGCCCCCCTACTGTGCCACCTCTGAGGTCCAGGCACACCCACTGAAACCCTGACTGTACCCTCTTCTTCCTCTGGTGTATGTTTTATTAGCCAGTTCTTCTTTCCCATCCTGAGATGTTCTAAGTTCTAAGATGCACACATACATTTCAAAACAGGCATTTCCTTATATCAAAGCCATGGTATTACACAGTGTTAGGAATTTCCGTCCAAGTTCAGTAATTCAAAATCAAATCAAGTTAGATCCTTCACCAGCCAGGGTGCTCCTGTGACTCCCTCTGTTGTCACACTTGCTAACTCACAAAGGTGCAGAGCAGCCTGATGTCAGTCTCTGAGGAAGTCTGGGTCTCTTCATTATGCACATTACAAAATATCTGAACAGCTCAGGCACCTGCTAACTCCTAGGAGCCGTGCCTCCCCCTCTCCTTCTGACCCCTGCATTCTGCCTGTGATTTTTCCTCTCCTTTCATACACATTCCTGTAACTCTCAGCTGTGTCTGTGTTCCATACAACCATAGAAGGCTCTTTTGAGTAGGAGTTGAGTATTCCAGAAAGAATCCCTCTCCATGAGAACTTACTGTGGCATAATCAATATGCTCCATACCTTTCTGGAGTTTTCCTTTAATATGCAGAATTTTAAAAAACAGCTTACTAAAACAGGATTTTGCCTTTAATGTGTACCAACTTTTGGAGTGGATTTTGAAGGTACTCACATAATGTACTATAATGACCATAGAACACATACTTTAATTTCATTTACAGGGAGGTTGGCAGGTGTTATGGTAGTTAAAGGTGCTGGACTCCCACATGGCCAACCACAGTTTGAGTCTCAGACCTGGTGGCTTGCTTTCTCACTCCCCTCCCCCTGACTCTGTCTCTCTCTGATCAAACTAAGAAAATAATAATAATAAATAAATAGAGTTAAATTAAATAATTCTTTTAAAAAGTGGGGGGCCAGTAAGTGGCATGCTGGTTGGGAACACTGGACTCCCACATGACTGACTATGGTTCAAATCCTGTACCTGGTGGCTTGCTTTCTCACTTTCTCTCACTTTATCTTCTGTGTCTTGCTTTGGTCAAATTAAAAAATAACAATAATAATAAATAAATAAATATATTTTTATTTTATTTACAGAAATGGAAGCTAAAAGTTTTAGGTGGTCCCAAGGTACTAACACAGATCGAGAGTGCTGGAGCACACTGAAGCTCATTGGTAGAGAATGCATTTGCTGAATTCCAGGACTGACTCTTCTGCCCCAGTAGACATCAGATGGCTTTACGACCAAAACTGTGGTTTAAATATAAGTATGATGAGGTGTCGAAGTAAAAGATATAGTTGTGAACATAAAAATGACTCACATAGAAAATAATTTCTACTGGAGATAATTATCTAAGATCTCTGTACTTATCTGTGTGATTATCTCTAAGACAAAGAGACACATCTTAAAAACATGTAGCCCTTCAAATACATGAAAACAATTCTATTCTGTTTCAAATGATCAACTCCCTTTTCTCAGTGAGATCGGTAGAGAACAGTGGTATATTCCACATCAGGAGATCCAGATGTCTGAGGGACCCAAGTCCAGGGAGCACATGCGTTGTGTAGACGAGTTTGGTGGCCATACCAGTCACTAAGGAAGCCCTGCCCATCAGAGGGTGGTACTGAAGGGTATCAAGAGAGACCCCAAGAATAAAGGAATTGGAAACCAGCCACGTTTCACTGCCCCGAAGTGACCAGGAATTCTCTTCATAGAATAAATAGCCAGTGCAATCGAAATTCATTTAATGCACTTTGTTGTGAGTTAAAATATAGATAGCTATACATTATTTACCAAAAACAGTTCAGACAAATGATATAAAATAATGGAGAATTGGTATAATAACAATTTAATGACTGACATTGATATAAACTTGCTAGAAACTCATCCATAATCTTCATCATCTACAAATAGTTGTTCCCTGCCCAATTTCCCACTTTAGTATTTTATTTTCTTTCAGTTGCCATCCTCTCAAACTACCTGATTTTTGTTCCAATGGTTTTTCTGATAAACTATCTTAATAGTTATTTATTACCAAGAAACAGTTTATCATAAACTCCAAAAAAATTATTAAAATGTAGAGAAATTCTTATTGCATATACAATTCCCATGGTCTCCATCAATTCAACAACCTAGATGGTAAAAGGCTTATTAACATTAAATCCCACAAGGAAACAATTTACTATACATAAAACATGCATGTGTTCTATTCTGTTTCAAATTTATATGTGCGGAATGCTTAGAAAGTCAATAAGTGGTCCAAAAAAGACATTTCCATAATATGAACAATAAAAAATTATGTAAATATAGACTGGATCTGAGAAAAAGTGAGGGCAGAAATCAGGTATATTGAGATAGGCCAATGTTCTTTTCCCTAGTAGTAAAGAAATGTAAATAGTAGGTCGTCGGGAAAAGTCAAGACATGTTCTTCTGTGCAATGATGCATCATGACTTTACCAATGATCTAATATTTGAATATTTGACAACTTAAACCAAGCCATAAACTACTTTTCATAATGAGAAGGAACTCCAGTGCCCCAAAACTCTGACTGGCCATCTTTCCCTGATTAATTGGAAATGGAACAAGGACCCAGAGACGTGGGTTATGTCAACAGCTCACAGAGAGCCTCAGGGCCAGAAGCCGCCCAAGTTCGTCCGCAGAGCTCAAAGACATGGAGCTTCAGAGAGATAAAGGACAAAGGTGAAGTCAGGGCTACCCCAGATGTGAGCGTGCCAGCGTGCACTTCTGAGCCAGCCAATCCGTACAAACAAATGGATGCAACACAATTGCCCTGTGTTTTGTTATTTAGCAAGCATGTTGTTATAAGAGGCTCCTGTGTTGTGTACTGACATACTCCAGATCTCCACCCCTTAACCACCTCACTGATTCCCCTATTGAGAATGTGAGGCCTTTCTGGTGCATCAGTGACATAAGGGCTCAGAAAACCAATGTTAGGGCTCATACTGCAGGAATAAAAGGGAGGGGGGAGCTTTCTGCCAACTAGTCACAGAAATACACAAAAATCACGACTATTTCCCCTTTGTCATGTCAATTCCTTCCCCCTCATTTTTTTAAGATTTCATCATTCTTAAATCACAGACACCTCCAGAAAATAAGAAAATGCAACAATCTTATTTATAAAAGGAGGGAAGGGAATGACTAAATACCTTAATCACAGATTTGATTTTAGAATAATTTCCTTTGATAATCCTTAGTCACTCAGAGAAAAATTCTGGTATTTTCTTAAAAATTATATAAGCTTGTATGTGAAAAACAATCCCATCTGGGTAACAGAAGAGTGCATAGCTCTTGTGGCCAATAAACACATGAGTAAAACACCAAGGGTGCATAAACTACAAGAGCCAAGAGCCCGCAAAGAACTGATTTCTTTCTGAAATTTAGAAACCGCCTTTGAATATGTCAATTCTTACTTCATGTGCTTTAAGAGCAAATTAAGCATCTGAACCTAAATATTAATAAAAAGCATCCACCAATTTTTATATATTTTTAATGTACAACTCATTTATTTCTGATTTTATGCCTAAGCTTGCAAATACCTTTTACATCTATTCATATTCCACTTGCTACCCTCTTGTTCCAATTTTCTTCAATGATTAAAAAGTTTTTCTTTCATTCTGAAGTTTCTAAAATTCTTTTTATTCTCCAATTTTTCTTTAACTTCTCTGTAACCTTTCCTTGTGCCATTTTCCTTTAAAACAATATTTCCTCCTTTGCTTTAATCCTTTTATTCACCAATTCATGTAGGTGGTTTTACCTAGTTTAGTCTTTCACATTTCCTTCACTGTTCTTTTATTTTTTACTACCCATTTTACACTGTTATAATTCTTTAATCACTAGAATCCCTGATCTATTCATCCCTTCACAGCTAGTCCTCAGTGTAGAGTAGCACAAAAGTATTCAATAGGCAGGTAATGAAACCAAATAAAATTGAAGACTAGTGTCCCAAAGTTCAAAAAAGATGAAAGGTAGCTTTTTATACCTCAAAACTGATCATTATTGATTTTTTTAAAGAAAGAAGCGGGGGAGACATTAGTGAACCCAGTCACTCGTGCCTGGGTAACTTCTGCTGCCGCCAGAGTAATAGACCCAAGGACTGAGAGCAACGGTGTCACTTCTTAACATCAGTGTGCCTCGAACAAAAGAGAACTGCCTTAGAGACACTCATGAAAATATCCACACTCATACCGGAAGAGCCAGTTAGGCCAAAATACAACTATTTAGGGAGAAAAGCTTGATGCAAGCTGGTTTTCACAAATTCTAGATTCCCTGGACACAATGCTTGTTTTAAATTTTACCTGGCATTAACAAGACTTCACTGCCTTATTAACTAGAAAATCAAATGTGTTGGCCATGTCTTTCCTTTTTTGTTTAGTACAACGAGGGAAAGCAAAAAGTAGCAGTAAATAAACATAAATGAAATATTGTATTGGGAAAAATCAAGCTTCACTCAGTCCTTGAAACAGAGGTATAATGTAAAGTGAATGTTAACAGCAGGTAACAATGACCAAGTGCTTATGTGTAAAGTCTTTGTAAGCATTAGGTTATTTAATACAATAGTTCCATTACTTAAATATTATCGTTCACATTTTACCAATGAGAAATTAAAGATGAGAGAGAAATTAAGCTATTTGCTCAAGGACAGTTCGCTAATGAAAGGCAGAGTTGGATTTGAACTCCTGTTGATTTCAGAGTTTCTGCACAATACCATCACTTGATTACTGGCCTCATTAACTAGGGAGTGGCTATTTCCTTCACAAGTAGATACTACAGTTTTCTACTGTATGGAATTACTAAACAGTTTGAGAAGAAAAATGCACGTCCTTAATTTTAACCTTCTCATCCTGTTCTTCCCCCGTCATGAAGTCTTGAGGCTGCTCAAATTGTGATCATCCCTCTCCTCTCTGAAAGGTACACACTTGTTTTGCACAAATAGTGTCATGCTCCTCTGTATACCTTCTTTGGTTGGGATCATTTAGTGAATTCCTACAGGGGAGCAGGATGGTGCAATGAACAGACAGTCTACATCCTGACTTAGCACTCACTAGGGCAACATCATCAACCTTTCTGTCATGCTTCTCATCCATGGCAACACGGACACTTTTGCACACTTTGTAAGGGCTGTCCATCTCAACAAACTGTCTGCTGGACGCTTACGTAGTAAGGAATTATGGCCAGGCTATGTGGTGAGTTCTACAAGCAGAGAACTGGCTCTCACAAAGATTATAGTCCAGTAGAAGCACCAGCATGTAAAAGATTGTAGTGATAACTAATAATCCAATAATGCATGTGCATAACATCTTTTAGAAAAGTAAATAATATAAAAGTAAGTTACTATTGTCATTTCCCTTTTTCCTAGGTTGTTTAAGTTCAAGTTTCTAGGAGGCAGGGGCCTTGTCTTATATTAATGGAACAAAGCCCTGATCCTTCTACATAACTCTACAACAGATTTTATGTTTTTTAAAAATAATTTTTTATTGAAAACAATAATTTAATATTAAATATGCTTTTTCCAAAAGGAAAAAGCAACCATAATATTAATGAAATGTTTGCATTTTTGCCTAACGTTTCCTAGTCATGTATTGATATATAATATCACTCATAGTACACATATTTTAGTTTTTGGTTTTTTTTTTAAGAGAGTTTTGCTTTAGGACACATGTGCTCACCAGAGAGAGAGACAAAGAGACAGAAAGTAAGATATCACTCTCCGGTGGAGGGGTGGCAACATCACAATCCCTTCTCCTCCATTTCCTTCCTGGAATTTTGGGCACACATGCACATGTGCCTGGCATAAGTCTCAAGCTGTCAGGTCCAGGACTCAAACCATGGTTGGCCATGTGGGAGTCTAGTTCCTTAACCACCACACTACCTGCTGGACCCTTGTATGCTTTTTAGCAAACTAAATTCTTACACCTTTTTATATTGTAAATATTTTCATGCTTATTTATACTTACACATTGCTTATATTTATAATAAAAATTATAGGGACCAGCAGTTAGCATAATGGCTATGTCGCTGAACTCCCATGTAGTCGACCATGGTTCGAGTCCCAGACCCAGTGGCTTAAACTCATGCTGGGTGCATGTGCGTGCGTGCCCAAGATCCCAAGAGGAGAATGGAGGAGAAGGGATTGCGGCATGGCCATCACCCCTGGGAGGTGATTTCTCCCTTTCTATAAACCAAATAAAATTGAAGACTAGTGTCCCAAAGTTCAAAAAAGATGAAAGGTAGCTTTTTATACCTCAAAACTGATCATTATTGATTTTTTTAAAGAAAGAAGCGGGGGAGACATTAGTGAACCCAGTCACTCGTGCCTGGGTAACTTCTGCTGCCGCCAGAGTAATAGACCCAAGGACTGAGAGCAACGGTGTCACTTCTTAACATCAGTGTGCCTCGAACAAAAGAGAACTGCCTTAGAGACACTCATGAAAATATCCACACTCATACCGGAAGAGCCAGTTAGGCCAAAATACAACTATTTAGGGAGAAAAGCTTGATGCAAGCTGGTTTTCACAAATTCTAGATTCCCTGGACACAATGCTTGTTTTAAATTTTACCTGGCATTAACAAGACTTCACTGCCTTATTAACTAGAAAATCAAATGTGTTGGCCATGTCTTTCCTTTTTTGTTTAGTACAACGAGGGAAAGCAAAAAGTAGCAGTAAATAAACATAAATGAAATATTGTATTGGGAAAAATCAAGCTTCACTCAGTCCTTGAAACAGAGGTATAATGTAAAGTGAATGTTAACAGCAGGTAACAATGACCAAGTGCTTATGTGTAAAGTCTTTGTAAGCATTAGGTTATTTAATACAATAGTTCCATTACTTAAATATTATCGTTCACATTTTACCAATGAGAAATTAAAGATGAGAGAGAAATTAAGCTATTTGCTCAAGGACAGTTCGCTAATGAAAGGCAGAGTTGGATTTGAACTCCTGTTGATTTCAGAGTTTCTGCACAATACCATCACTTGATTACTGGCCTCATTAACTAGGGAGTGGCTATTTCCTTCACAAGTAGATACTACAGTTTTCTACTGTATGGAATTACTAAACAGTTTGAGAAGAAAAATGCACGTCCTTAATTTTAACCTTCTCATCCTGTTCTTCCCCCGTCATGAAGTCTTGAGGCTGCTCAAATTGTGATCATCCCTCTCCTCTCTGAAAGGTACACACTTGTTTTGCACAAATAGTGTCATGCTCCTCTGTATACCTTCTTTGGTTGGGATCATTTAGTGAATTCCTACAGGGGAGCAGGATGGTGCAATGAACAGACAGTCTACATCCTGACTTAGCACTCACTAGGGCAACATCATCAACCTTTCTGTCATGCTTCTCATCCATGGCAACACGGACACTTTTGCACACTTTGTAAGGGCTGTCCATCTCAACAAACTGTCTGCTGGACGCTTACGTAGTAAGGAATTATGGCCAGGCTATGTGGTGAGTTCTACAAGCAGAGAACTGGCTCTCACAAAGATTATAGTCCAGTAGAAGCACCAGCATGTAAAAGATTGTAGTGATAACTAATAATCCAATAATGCATGTGCATAACATCTTTTAGAAAAGTAAATAATATAAAAGTAAGTTACTATTGTCATTTCCCTTTTTCCTAGGTTGTTTAAGTTCAAGTTTCTAGGAGGCAGGGGCCTTGTCTTATATTAATGGAACAAAGCCCTGATCCTTCTACATAACTCTACAACAGATTTTATGTTTTTTAAAAATAATTTTTTATTGAAAACAATAATTTAATATTAAATATGCTTTTTCCAAAAGGAAAAAGCAACCATAATATTAATGAAATGTTTGCATTTTTGCCTAACGTTTCCTAGTCATGTATTGATATATAATATCACTCATAGTACACATATTTTAGTTTTTGGTTTTTTTTTTAAGAGAGTTTTGCTTTAGGACACATGTGCTCACCAGAGAGAGAGACAAAGAGACAGAAAGTAAGATATCACTCTCCGGTGGAGGGGTGGCAACATCACAATCCCTTCTCCTCCATTTCCTTCCTGGAATTTTGGGCACACATGCACATGTGCCTGGCATAAGTCTCAAGCTGTCAGGTCCAGGACTCAAACCATGGTTGGCCATGTGGGAGTCTAGTTCCTTAACCACCACACTACCTGCTGGACCCTTGTATGCTTTTTAGCAAACTAAATTCTTACACCTTTTTATATTGTAAATATTTTCATGCTTATTTATACTTACACATTGCTTATATTTATAATAAAAATTATAGGGACCAGCAGTTAGCATAATGGCTATGTCGCTGAACTCCCATGTAGTCGACCATGGTTCGAGTCCCAGACCCAGTGGCTTAAACTCATGCTGGGTGCATGTGCGTGCGTGCCCAAGATCCCAAGAGGAGAATGGAGGAGAAGGGATTGCGGCATGGCCATCACCCCTGGGAGGTGATTTCTCCCTTTCTATCTCTTTGTCTCTCTCTTTCTGGTGAGCACACATGCCCTATAGCAAAAACCTCTAAAAAAAAAAAAAAAAGAAATAAAAATTATAGACAATTTCTAATTTCTAGGTGTCCTTGATAACTTTATAATTTAATCATTTCTGTCATTACTAAGTAGCAGCCACAGAACATTTGTGCATGAAACTCAAACCACTGCACTACAGCAAAATTGCATAATTTCGCTCATAACAAAGGACCTAACGATTTTTCAGGTTTTTTAGGTACACTCTAGTTACCAAAAAAAGAAAATCTTATTACAAACTGGCATCTGTTCAGAGGCCCCAAACACCACAGAGAGGGAGAGATTTTTCACAGAAGTCACTATCATTCTGGTATAGTCATCCTAAACAATGGCAAATTTGTCTATTCCTTCCAAAATTTCTACTTTTTACATTTTCTTAGTTTGTGACTGGTAGTTCCAGAAAAATACTAAATAATGATGGTGACAATGAAGATTCTTTTATTATTCCTAATCTTTCACAGAAGGCATTCTGAAATTTTAAGACTAATCATCATGTTACATAGCACATATATTCATGTTATGGAAACTTTTTCCTATGATTTAATGAATAGCTTTTAATCAGAAGCATAGTTGTGGGGACCAGCAGATGGTGTAATGGTTACATTACTAGACTCTCTCGTAGTTGACCGCTGTTCAAGTCCCAGACCTGGCAGCTTGAAACTCATTCCAGGTGCATGTGCATATGTGCCCAAAAGCCTGAGGGGAGAATAGAGAAGGGATTGCGGCATAGCCAACCCTCCTGAGGGGTGATTTTCCACTTTCTGTCTCTCTATCTCTCCAGCAAGTGTATATGCTCTAGAGCAAAAATCTCTAAACCAAACCAAAAAAAAAAAAGTATATTGGTGTAATATCAAAAATCATTTGAGCATATATTAAAAATATCAGGTAATTTTTTTTAAATTTTAATTGGGAACCAGATGCTGGTTCAGTGGCAAAACAGGATCCTCTGTGAAGCAATAAACACGGACAGGTTCTCGGTTTAAGTCTGGAGACTTCACTGGGTGCACCAACACAAGCTTGCCCACCGCATACCATGGCTGAAGGCTGGGAGTGGCCTGCACCATCAGGACCCTATAGGAGTGCTGCCATTGTACGCAAGCTCTCTCCTGCTCACTCTTACTCTGGCTCTCTTGCTTATGGAATAAACTATCATTTAAAATGTTAATTGGATATATTAATCAGAGGTCCAAAATTAAGCCTGAATTATGTTTCTAGGAAAAAATGCTATTTTATGCTTTATTATTTCAGTGTATCATTTTCCTTGATATTGTCTTCTGAATTTTTATATCAATATTCATTTGGTAGAAATGCTTTGTATTTTATGCTCTTCTTTTCCCCTATTCTTTTCCTTTTTCTATTTTTCTAAGGCTTTTGTATTTACATTATGCATGCTCTTTAAAAATTGGGATGTCTTTCTTTTTTCTCTGAAAACATTTATATCAGAATCCAATCCTTAGAGTTGATCTACGGCTGGGAATCCATGCCAGCTGCCCTTCCCTGAGGTTAGTCATCTGCTGCAGGAAGACTGGGGCCAGATCCTGGAGGCTCTGACCCTGAGGGCTGAAGGCTGCAGGATGTCCATGGACCATTCGCCCTCATCTGGACAACAAGTTCTTCCTTGAGGGAAGCTTCATGCGGTTCTTCCCCATGCCCGCGCTAATCTCTTCGCTTCAACTTTGTACAAAGAGTTCTCACTAATGTGATAGCCAGAAAAATATATTAGGAAGGTGAGAGTTGAACAGAAAAAGATATGAAAATTTCAGAATTGGGTAGCATGGTTTCGAGAGCATCAGGAACGTCAGAGTTCAGTTCCTCGTCCTGCCAGTTTTAATAAGGTTAAGTCATATTTTTGTGCCTAGGTTCTCTTATATGGAATATGGCACTAATGACCATTGCCAGTGACAAACTGCACTGCTTCACCAAGTTGTCATAACCACTGAACCTCTGGGGACTTCTTTCTAGAGAGAGTAAGTTCATGTGCATGACAGGAATAGTATCTAACAGAGGACTTGTCTGAAGATTAAATGAGCTTCTCCATTTAAAGCATGTCTTTCAAAAGGTGAGTCCTTGGGCCAGGTAGCAGGGCAGTGGTAGCACAGCTGGACACACGTGAGTGAGGTCCTGGCCATGCCAGGAATGTGCACAGGTACCTGTGATCTGGGCTGGCTGGGACTGGGGTTGGACTGTGGCATAGGGACCTTTTGGGGGTGCCTTGTTTCTAGCTGTATCTTTCTCTCTCGCTCTCTCTCTCTCTCGCTCTCTCACTCTCTCATGTGATTATTGTTTCTTATCAGACACAGAAAACATGATTATCTAACCTACACACCAAAAGTTCAAAGAAAAACTATTAGAAAGAAAGAATTTAGTAAGATTGTTAGATGGAAAATCAGCGTGTAGAAATCAATATACACCTCCAATAAACATTTAGAACATGTATCTTTTTAAAGATCTCATTCACAATTACAAGAAAAAAAAACTAAGCAAGACCTTTAGAGAAAACAATTTATATTATTGAAGTACATAAAAGAACCAGATAAATGGAGTTATGTAACATATATACAGATAGAAAGGCTCTGTCATAAAAATGACAGTTCTCTCAAATTAAACCATAAAAATCAATCTACTTCCAATTTCAACAGGGTATATAAAGAGCCTTAGAGGAAAGAGAGAGAACATTCAGTGAGACTGAGTACAGAGATGTGGTCAGGGTTAGAAAAAGGAAGCTCTCACCTCTATCCCCCGAGCACAACCACCTCTACCTCCCGGGCCTAATGGGTAAAAGAAAGAAAATAGGATTATAAAAATCCAGAAAGAACTGGAGCCTTGAAATAGAGAAGGCATGGCCATAGAGGGAGGCCAAGGAGCAGAAACAGAACCAGAGAGATGACCTCCCTGACCACTCTGTGTACTCTCCACCACACCCTCCTGCCAAACCCCACAAGAAATCAGAAGCCAAAGAATGACAGAGTATGCAGATCCACAGAGAACGGATCTGAAGTGGCAACCATGGAATACATGTCACCCGGGACATTTTATGGAATTTAACAAGTAGATTCTAACATGACAATTCTGAAGAATTTATATGTGTATACACATACACATACACACAAAGGGAAAACCATTTTATAGACCAACCACAATAAAACCATTCATGTTGGGAACCAGCAGTTAGCGTAATGGCTATGTCACTGGACTCCCACGTAGTCGACCATGGTTCACGTCCCGGACCCGGTGGCTTAAAACTCACACCGGGCGCGTGTGCATGCATGCCCAAGATCCTGAGAGGAAAATGGAGGAGAAGGGATTGTGGTATGACCATCCCCCCTGGGGGGTGATTTCTTGCTTTCTGTCTTTATGTCTCTCTCTGTCTGTTTGGCAAGCACACGCGCCCTATAGCAAAAACCTCTCAAAAAAAAAAAAATTCATGTTTAACAAAAGTCAACATTTTAAAGTTTTGCCTCAGATTTCTTTTATTTAAGAAGTATTTATATAATAATAATGTATGCCTTTTAAAAAGTATTGGGGGCAGCAGGTGGCTTGGTGGTTAAGGTGCTAGACTCCCACATGGTGACTGTAGTTCAAGTCTTAGACCTAGAGGTTTGCTTTCTCACTTTCCTTCTCTCTGCCTCTCTCTGGTAAGCACGTGTGCCCTATAGAAAACTTAAATAATAATAATATATAAAATAAATAATAATTTAAAAGAAAATAATCTTGGGACCAGCCTTTGGGGTGGTGATTAATGCAGCTGTATCCCTATTCTGGTCCTGGATCCAAGAGCTTGAGAAACACACCCTGTGCATATATGCCCACAATCCTGAAGGGAGGGAATGACAGAGAAGAGATTGCAGCATGACCACTCTCCAAGAGCAGTACTTTCTCACATCATGTCTTCAGTGAGTACATACACTTACTGAAAAATTTAAAGGGAACAGTATTTGGAAAAAACTAATTGTAGTTAGAGAGACTCTGTCTCTTACCATTTACAAGAATCAACTCAAAATGGATTAAAGATTTAGATATGAAGCCTTGAATTATAAAATTACTAGTAGAAAACATAGGGAAAACTTTTGAAGATACTGGTGTAGGCAAAAATTTCGTAAATAAGATCGCTAAAGCATAGGTAATAGTCCTCAAAATAGACACAAAATAGACAAACTAAAAAGTTTCCTCACAGAAAAGGAAACAATAGTTAGAGGGAAAATATAACCATCAGAAAGGAAGAAATTATTTACAAAGTATCCCCCAGACAAGGGATTTCCATCTAGAATATATAGGAAACTCAAGAAGCCCACTCTTAAAAATATGAATGATTCAATTAAAAGATGGGCAAATGAATTGAATAGACAACCTTAAAAGGAAGACTTATGAATGGCCAAGAAGCATATGAAAAAATCTTCGACGTCTCTTGTCATAAGTGAATGCAAATTAAAACCACAGTGAGATACCATTTAACTCCAGTTAGAATGTCAAGGATAAAAAAATAAACAAGAGCTGGTGAGACTGTAGTGAAAAGGAAACCCTCTTACACTACTGGTGAGAATGGAAATTAGTTCAACTTCCATGGAAAACATTATGGAGGTGTTTAAAACCCTATAAGCAGAATTCCCATATGACCTAACAATCCTACTCCTTGGTATTTACCCAAAGGATAGGAAAGACACCTGCATGTCCATGTTTATTGCAACATTATTCATAATTGCTAAATCATGGAACCAGCCTAAGTGTCCAAAAATTGATGACTAGGTTGAAAAACTGTGGCACATGTATACTATAGAATATTACACAATTATAAGAAAGAATGAGATTACATAGTTCACCTCAAAATGGGTGAATATAGAAGATTTAATGTTGAGTGAAGTGAGATAGACTTTAAGAGATACACATTGTATATCCCCACTCAATTTGTACTGAATGTTTGTATTTTATGACAGAGGCTGATAGATCTGAAAATGTGAAGGTAGAGAGGATGGATGTGGATGCTAGATGAAGGGGGTGGGGAGTGTTGGTAGAGAATAGATGGTGGAGGTTGAGTGCAAGAGAAAAAATTTTAGGATAGTCATGTTTGCTTAAAAGCATTATTTGTCTGTTAAACTAATCTGTAGATTGTTTCATGAATGCTTTATAAAATCATGAAAGTTCAAGTGCAATAATGTTTGAAGACTGCAAGTGATAGTGTCTCTTGTTTAAATAAAAGCAGCTTTTTAAAATAAATTTAAAATATTGACAAGCAAACAATTCTCAACCTTATATGGAAAAGCAAACAGCCTACAACAATATTTTTTAAGAACAATGGAACAATAGGGGACATTAAAAAACAAAACAAACAAACAAACAAAAAAAACACTAACCCTAGTCCTACAACTGCCATTGACATTTTAAAATATCTTTTAAAAAATTTTGCAGAGGACACATATCCTCACTAGAGAGAGATAAAAAAGAGAGAGAGAGAGAAGGAAAGAGAAAGCAATATCCAATAGACTGTGGTCCTGCCACAATCCCTTCTCTTCCATTTTTACATCTTCTTGGGATATTAAGCACACATATGCACACAAGCTGCCAGGGCAGAGATTCAAACTGCATGGTCAGCCATGTGGAGCCTGGCTCCCTTAACTATTAGGCCATCACATGTTAATCCCTACTACTCCGCACTTCCTATTCCCCACCAGCCAGCCAGGATCAGTGTGTATGGGTCAACCAGAGAACTGAACCCACAATCTCCATATGGATCCAGCATCTTTGCTTGAGTAGCATGTTACTGCTGCACCACTGAATCAACCCAAAAGTTCATAATTCTTAATATTTAACACTGTGTATATTTTATCCAACATGCTCCTCATATTCTTCATGTATTTATTTTAGGCTAATACATAGTCTCATTTATTTGTAAGGCTCTTCTTCACTGCCCTCCCCCCAATACACACACACACACATGCACTTCATTCCTTAATATGCCAAACACTTAGAGACAGTCCTTCCCATCTGGTACATCTTCCCAACCCACATGTCCTTGAGTAACTTACAGCTACTAAGCTGTCCTCAACAGTGGGGCCTTGAGCACATAGCATTTGTCCCTGTTAGAAAACATTCCCTTTTCATTCCAGTTCTTTCTCCCTTCAGGTGTCAGCACCAATGTCAATTGCTCAAGGAGGCTTGTACAGACCTCAGGGCCAAGTCAAATTTCCCCATAACAGGCTGTCCTTCCATGTACACTTGTCCTTCACTGAACACTTGAATATGTGGATAAGTTCATTATTTAACTTCTCGAAATAGAATGTTCTAAAGAGGCAGGAATCACACCTTTTTCCTTATCATTACATT
This sequence comes from Tupaia belangeri chinensis, assembly GCF_000334495.1. Lineage (NCBI taxonomy): Eukaryota > Metazoa > Chordata > Mammalia > Scandentia > Tupaiidae > Tupaia > Tupaia belangeri. The sequence goes on along the minus strand of NW_006160006.1, from coordinate 3,456,209 downwards.
ACTAGGACCTAGCTGAGTACTGGCTACACAGGGGACTTCCAATTTAAAAAAATAATAAAAAAGACACTGAAAAGAGCAATATAACAATACAGTGATTGACATTGGCCAAAAAACCTTAAAAATAGCTTTGATTAGTATATTCAAAGTAAAAGAAAAAATGAAGAAAATAAGTGGAATTTGTAGAAAAGAATAAAATACACATTTGAAAATAGAAAAAAAAAATTACCCCTGAACAAGCTTGACAACTTCAGAGGCTGAATGTAAAAGAAAGACAACAAACTGAAGAAAAGATTTTTAAAAAAATAAAATTACAATAAATATACAGAAAAGAAGAGTAGAAACAGTGAAATAAGCATAAAAGGAATTTTGGGTACAATGAACCAACTGTTAAACATAAAACATCTGAAAAAAAAGAAAACACAATGGAGTATTGCTATATATTAAAATAGTCAAGAATTCATCAATGCACTTCACCTGATGAAAGATATCAACCCACAAATTTAAGAGGAGCTCTACAAAATCAGAATCAAAAAGAAAGAAAGAAAGAAAGAAAGAAAGAAAGAAAGAAAGAAAGAAAGAAAGAAAGCAAGCTAGCTAGCTAGCTAGCTTGCTATAGGAACATAGTAAAACTGGAGGAAAAATTATGAAATCAGCCAGAGACAATGACACATTACCTTAAAAGCAACAAGACTGCACATATTATGGAAGCCAAGAGTTAAAAGAATAACAAGAGTTAAAGCTGGCAACAAGTAACTACCAAATAAAAATTCTATACCCAGCTTAAGTATTCTTTTAAAATTACAGCTATATAAAAGTATTTTTAGATGCACAAAAAAAGAGATTTTGTTGCCAGTAAACTTTCAACAAAAGTTTAAGAAGTCTTTCTTGACAAGGCAGATATTATCATTCATGTTTTTTGTAAAATGAAACTAACGAGTCCATTAAGTTTCAAAATGTGCTCAATATATAGCCAGGAGATAATTGTGGCTTCTGGAGAATTTGTCTCAAAATCTTTAATTTTTTAAAACTCTATTAATTTCATTATCTTGGCCCTCTGAGTAAGATATCAAGCTCCTAAATATTTTCAACAAATCTGTAACTGTTGTCCTTATATTAACTTCTAATTCCAGAAAATGACAAAACCTTTCAGTCAAGGTTTTACTTAACCAATTTTCATATCGAAGTTTTATTCAGAAGTTCAAATCACAATGTTTTGTGAACCATAAAGCACCTTAACCTAGAATTCAAATTACACCATGGAAAAACCCATAAGACAACCTTATAGTTGAGCTCAAGATACTTTTGCCTCAAGGAAGGTTAAGGAAATTTCTCTGTATCATGGAGGTCCTAAAGAACCTATTAAATTGAACAACTGGAGCAATGAAAGCAAGATGCCTTCCAGTAGTACAAGCTTGTTCCTTGTACACAATCTTTTCTCGTATATTTCCCAGTATTCTCACATAAGCACTTTTCCATAACCTCAGAACGTCACCATGGCCGACTCTGGGCAGTCTGCTACTGTGCTGTTTTCATCTTATACTGAGATTTCTTTCTCTTCTTCCTCATCTTTCCCAGTTGAGAGTTCTCATATAACAAAATACCCAAAATATCTGAGAAATACATTAAAGAACATTACGAGAATAACCCCTAGTTCAAAGGCATTATTTTACTTCATGCATTCTTGAAGCTAATATTGTCCTATCAAATGTATCAATCATACCTACTTACTCAGTTGTCAGAAAAGTCATTATGCATTTTTGCATAGAAAAAGTACATCACAACTTTATGACAACTCAATATATAAGATGCTCATACTTTCTGAAGTCTTCACATATCCTGGTGTGTATGTGTATTGAAGCACTTAATGTCTTTCTTGGATAAAATATTTTAGAAACACAGTTAAAGATCTGTGAAATATATGAAATATGATCTGTTCTTGCTGGTGTCCATTTTTATCGACTGCACGAAGGTGTAAGGACATATTGTTAAAGGTGGTATCCCCTGCCATACGCTGTCCGCCAGATACCTTGGTGCCTCCTGCCATCATTAGTGCTGACTACGCTCAGAATTACACATATGGTGTATGAAGAGCATAGATTTATGCCGGGCACCCCACTGCACAATTACGCACATCAGCAGATTGCGTGTTCACTGGGCAAGTTGCAAGGCGACCTCGTGCTATTACCGTATTTGAGGAAAGGAGGCAATGCAAGCGGCCGGTTCTCTAAGTGCCATACCATAAAATCTTGTAAGCTTTATTATAAAGAGATGAGCACAATAAAAGTAGAAAGATAACTTGCAAAGAAACAGGTGGAGACTTCTGTGATGAAAGTCAACACAGAATTTTTTTTTTTTCCTAATTGTCAGGAGAAAATGTTGCTGCTAACCCCAGAAGCCCTGGATAAAGGTCAATTCTGGTCATATCACTGGTCTCTCAGCAGAGAGAAATATAAGCACTTAATTACACACTTCCCAGGAGAGAGAAACACGTCAAAGCTATGGTGAGGCCCTGTGATACCCGTCTCAGTCCCACCATGCATGCTCAGTAAAACCTCCACTCTCTCACCCAGCTCCTTCCTCACTCCCACATTCACCGTCCCAGTGATTTTCTACCCTGAAGAGTCCTCAAACTTGTAAGAATGATCACTGATCTAGAAATATTTTGATCCTGTCTTAGAAAAGTTTTATAAGGAACACCTATCTTAAAAAAAAAAAGAAAAGAAAAAAAAAACTAGAGAAAAAAATAGTAAGCTTTTTTTAAGAAAAATAAAATGACCCTTTGAATTACAACTGATATTTCTATTTTGTAGCCTGGCATTGTGTCAGATGCTGGAGTAGCAAACTTGGCATACCAAGAATCTCCCTAATGTTCAGAGATTATTTATAATATAACAAATTCATGAATGAATTAACTCTTTAATGTTTAAATATTTTAGACTGCAGTGGATGAAAACTTTGAAAACAACAATTGAACTTCACAGTAGCAGACTTTACTTCTTCCCATCTTTTTCATAAAGAGGAATTTTTAAAAAATAAACTGACATTTTTTAAGAAACGTTCTGAGATAGTGCCACTTTCTTATGAGCTAAAAATTGGACTCTTGCCAAGCAGACGGAATTCGTTGATAAAACGCACATCCTTCGGCAAGACGCCAGGAGGTGTGGACACGGACACGCTGGCTTCCCAGCGCTCGCACACCTGCGACTCCAGGCTACCTGAGCAGGTTCCAGCCCGCCGAGCTCTGGGGTAGGATGAATACAGACCGTGAGGGTGTGGAACCGGCGAGCCCGGTCTGGAACTACCAATATAACAAAAGGACGAGCAGGGAACGCGGGGCTTCCCAGCTGCAATCTGGGCGCGCCTCTGCCTCCGTCCATCCACTCCTCCAATCCCCAAGGCAAGTACTTCCGAAACCATAAAGAAGGGCGAGAGTGAGTCTGGCTACGGTTGCCCTTCCCCTCACACCTCCTGGGGCCAGAACTCGGCATCTGTCCGCCCCACTGCCCATTTCACTTCCCAGAGCGCGGCAGCTCGCTCTGCTGCCTGGAACTGCGACACTTACCCCGAGCGTCTCAAGTCCGAGCTCCCGGTCCCGCCTGCCACAAGAACACAATGGCATCTCTCGCCCAGGAGCCCAGAGTGGACCCAATAGTTGCAGCGCGCCCGACTCGGGTCTGAGCGCATCCGTGCTAACCCCAAGACAAAGGCGGCCCCAGGTCTTCCGAGGCGCGCACCTGCCTGGGTGAGCGGCCCCCTCAAGCCCACGCCGGGAGCCCGGGAGCCCGCGAAGTGACTGTCATCTGTTCCGCGCCTTCCGAGGGGTGCGGCTGGCGACTAGTAGCACGCGAGTGTGCACAGCGCGCAGCGCGCAGGGGAGCCTCCAGGACCAAGGCGCGTGGGAACAGGAGCGGCAACTGCCCGGGCTGCCGCTGGGGAAGCCTCCAGTCGCCGCGCAGTGCCTGCCAGGTGAGCCCGCCAGGGCGCCCGCTCCAGCACGGCCGGAGCGTCAGCTCTCCCGCGACCCTGCACACGCACCTGCTGCCTGCGCTCCCGAAGGCTGTGCGCCCGGCCCCGCGAAGGGTCAGGACCCGCCGCCCGAGAGCCTGAGCCCAGGAAAAGCCGATCAGCGAGGCTGATCGAACAGCCCTTGCGATCACTCACCCGCGAGGCGTGAAGTGGCTCAGGCGGCCGCCAGGCTGCGCGCAGCCCGCAGCCCCCGACGCAGGCATCCTACCATCCTTTGTCAGCCGCC
>NW_006160006.1:3391839-3451769 GCF_000334495.1 Tupaia belangeri chinensis | reverse complement strand
CAGACCCGAGCTGGCGGAGGCGGCTGCAGAGCCGCTAGGAGTGGCCGGAACCGGCGCGGCCAGGCCGGCGGGAGTCAAGGACAGGACCGAGGGGTCTGCGGGGAGGTGTCAAGGAGATGCCCGTGGGCTGGCTGGGCGCCGTGGGGGTGTGCCAGGGACAAAGAGCGCCTCGGCTCTGGAGAGCCTTACGCTCTCTCCAGGCAGAGGGCAAGAGTGAGGAGAAAGTTTTTTGGCTTCCTAGCAGTTCAGCCGCCCCATGCTGTTGATGGACGCCATGCTGCAGGCAGGACTAGAACCCCGGAACCCTGGAAGCCCCAGTCTAGGAGAAAGTCGAGGATGCCTGGCGGGTCGCAGCCTTTCTGAGGAGCGGGCAAACTGCTGGAGAATGGCTACTGCCTGTAGGCGGAAAAGTCTGAGGCAAGGTGCTAGGAAAGGAGGGGAGGCTACCGTCTACTACGCGAATGCTGAGTCCAGGGAGCCCTGCTGAGGCTGGAAGGCACCCTCAGGAATCCGCCCCGCCCATGGCCATAGCATAGCTCTGCTCAGATCCTGCCGGACATTCTTGGCCTCACCCAAGGGATGAGGCCGTCCCTGATGAAACCATTGAATCGCAAGAGGTTTATTGAAGTCATGAGAGATGTGATGCCAATTCTTTTTGCTCCAAGTCTTTATAGTATCAATGGAGGTTTCATTAAAAGAATAACGACAGCAAACCAGCAAACCAGCAAAGGGCCTCAGTTCTTTTGAAGAGGACCCCTTATTAATGGAAGCAGATGGAAGAGAGCCCTACCTCAACCTAGAACAGCTTCAAATGAACTCCAGCAGTCCAGAGCCCAAATCCCGACAGTGGCTGGTCTGTGCTCTGATCAGTGGGCTCCTACATCACCAGCCTGGGCCTCCAGACTACCTGCAACCCAGCACCCTGCAGGGCAGACGCAGCACACCCACCGCCAGGGCCAGCTGGAAGGCTTCCCCCAGAGCACCTCCATGGGGCAAGCCCACTCCTACCCAGATTCAACCACCATCAGCTTTCAGGACAGAGAGTGGGGGGTAACATGACAATGTGGGTACAGTTAGGAACCTCCTAATCTTTGTAAACACCAGGAGAACTCAGTATGACAACAGCAATTTGAAGAGTAGTTGCTGTAGTAGCAAGGCCTGTAGATTCATTGTAAAACTGTGATATCCAACAAGACTTTTCTGAGGAAACGGTACTAAGTTTGGAAAAGGCAAGATAAGCAATTATTTTTAAAAATTCAAGATTGGGCTGGCCCTGGAACCTAATGGTTAAAGGCACCAGATCCCACATGACCAACCACAGTTCAAATCCTGGCCACAGCTTGAAAAACATGCCAGGCATATGTGCACACATGCCTCAGATCCCACCAGGATGGAGAAAGGGAGACAGGACTGTGATGTAAACCACACCCTATCAGAGTATGCGTTTTCCTCTCCTTGCCTCTTGTGAGCACACCTACCACCTGGCAATAAATATTTTAGGCATCTGTGTATACGACACAGTCATGAGCCACACGACACTTCAGTCAAGACAGACCACCTCTGAGGGTGGTCTCATAAGATTATACCTTACAGCTAAGTGGGCGGAAGGTTATACCATCCATGTTTGCGTAAGTACACTCTGATATCCACATGATCTTGAAATCACCTAACACATTTCTCTAAACGCATCTCAGAAATATAGACCTTATATATGTATATTTAGCATCCTTACTAATTTCCTGACATAGTAAGGATTTTAATTTTTAAAGGATAATCACTATTCTTGCCTTCAAAACATAAAAGTATATGAGCTTTTAGAAACTTTTTAAATATCAAAAAAATGTTTTTTTAAATCCAGGCAAATGGAAAATAAACTATAGAGACCACAGAGAGGTAAGGATGTGGGAATATACAAATGGCAATCTTTGAGGTTAGGAAAGCGACCGAACTGCTAACAGTGCTATCCTAGTGTCTCGGAAGGTCATGGTGTGAACTGCCCCTCTAGACCAGTCCTTTGGTGCCCCATCTACCCTCCTTGTCAGCCTTGCTGTTCTCCAAGTGAGGAGAGGTTAGGAGGTCATAGGTCATTAGCAGATCTGGGAAACTGAATTACCATTAAGACCAGAAAAGGCATCCTTCAACTTTTTTGTGATTGTTCTAAAGAATTACAGCAACAGTTTACATCTTTTACTTTATAGAAAATGAAACGTATTCATATGGGATCGTTTATTTGGTCCCATAGAAAATTCTCCAGTGACAGAATTCTGGACTTCTCTGAGAATTAAAGACGCCGTGCTGTGGTCATGACCATGGCCCTCGCTTTCAGCTAAGTGAGCTCATTCCATCTCTACGACAACTTTTCCCCTGTGTGCGTTAACCTAGTGCGATCTCTGCTTGTGTCTATGACATTTCCTGCTTCTAATGCATGCTTTTTATCTACTGGTCATCTTTATAAAGTCCTGCTCTTTGAGCATACTGAGATATTTTTATCCAAGTGGATGATTATAAATAACCAATTAGTACATTAGGAAATGTAAAAGTACCATAGTTCTTCAAAAACATTTATATCTGAAATGTTATCCTAAATTAAAGTATTACCTTGTTTAAATAGTGATGATACTAAATCTTGGAATTGAAGATTTAGAGTGGATATATTAAATGCCTCAGTTATTGATGCCCTGCTACACCATTTTCATACTGATACATAATTCCCCTCACAAAAGCAATGAGTGTTTTGGTGGGGACAAAGAGATTTTTAAATATTTCCCCTGTGGATTCCCCTAAATATATACTCTCATACTCTGGTTTTATTCAAATTAATAGGTTCATCTATAGCTAATGACCTTTTAAAGCAAGTTTTTCTTAGATATGAATTTATTAACTAGTGATAAAAAATAAATAGTAAGCAGCACTAATATTAGTAGCCCTTATTATGCGTCAGACCTGTGTTAAGTGATCACATTCATCAGTCCATTTGACCTTCAGGTTGCCCCCTGTCATGAATGGTTTATTAAACCTGTCTTGACGGTGGGGAGATAGAAACCTAGAGAGGATACAAGAATTGTCCAAGCAATTAAACTAGCAACAAGTCAAATTTAAGATAGTACTCTATCAATTTAAACATATAAAGCCTATACTCATAATTTTTGCTCTAGAAAAAAATGGAAGCACAGAGACATGCATATATATACATAAATATATATATAGAGAGAGAGAGAGAGAGAGACAGAGACAGAGACAGAGACATACATGTGTATTTTTTTTCTATATGGCGAGGTGAACAATATGTCCTGTGCACTTTTCTGTCAGTTACCAAAGTCATCACTAATTTTACTGCCATTAACCCTACTAATGAAATGCTTTCAAAATTATGAAGAAAAAGAATCTCAGTCTACCAAATAAATTTTAGTTTCAAATCTACCCTTAAACAGTTTCAGACATAAAGCAAGTTGTAGTGATTTGGTACTTAGAGACAGAAGAAATAAAATGGGAAAATAGCCAAAACCATTAATTTAAATAAAGACAAGGACTAACTCAGCAGCTTTCTTCTTGGTGCAGTTAATCCACCAGTGGACATGGGAAGGCAAACTACATCCCCCACTCCAACGCAGAGCTCTGTTCCCTACTGAGGACATTAGCAAGGAAAATAGATCATTCTACATATTGTATCTCAAAGGGCCCATATGTTTTAATCATAGAAAGTGATAGTCCCTGGGCACAGATATATAACCAAGCTTCTTTAAACAGAAAGATTTAGTAGAGATGTTTTCAAAGTTCTTTTTTATCTTACTTTTTAAATAATTGGCTGATGGTCGGCAACTCTGTTGAGGGTTATCGGAACGGATTTTCAGAGAGGTAAAAAGGTACAACAGATTATCACTCTTTCAAGGTATACTGCTAACCTGGCTTCTTGTATTAATTCCTAAGTTATGAAATTAACAATTTGGGGGCCAGCAGTTGGCCTGATAGTTAAGGCACTGGACTCCTACATAGCCAGCCACAGTTCAAGTCCTGGACCTGGTGGTTTGCTTTCTGGCGAGTGCAGATGCCTTGTAGCAAATTTAAAAATAATGATAAATTAAAATTAAGTAATTTTTTTAAAAAAATAAATGAACAATTTAAACAAATATCAGAACTATTTATAAGATATGCTAGCAGGTACAAGTTTATTTATTGTCTACATATGACCAAAATATTGTTATTTTGCCTTTGGTGCCAACACAGCCTTCTGCCATTAAGCATGTTTATTTCATAGACCTAGGGGTCCATCCTGGGCCTTCAGCTCCTTTTGCAGCTGCTCTGCCTGAGTGCCGTTCATGGGCACTGACAAGATAGACATGGTCATGAACTGCTCTTGTTTAAAAGTAGAGGAAAAAGGATGAGGAAAAGTTCCCTTTAGAGAGATTTGTATTTCAAAACACACACACAGCTTGTTGAAATGAAAATTCTGGGTGTTCTTTCTCCCTGAAATAAAAATTTCTTTTTAAAAAACAGAGACAAAGATTTATCTAAGATGCATCAGTCCCTCATCCTGTCTGGCTGAGATTTTTCTTAATCAAATGCTCATGGTATTCAGCTGTCGCAGTAGCATTCATGACCTGCCTTCACTACTGCAACTTGCTGTCATCTATTATTTCCTAAAATTGCTCCAGTTACCTGGTTTGGCACCATTTATGGGCACGGAATTAAGGACAGCACAGGATCAAGAGGATGATTTTCTGATTTAAGGGATCATAGTTCTTAATCTTTGCAACAAGTTTCTTTCCTTTAGTGCTATCTTCTTTTTTTTTTTTATAAGTTTTTCTATAGGGTGCACACGTTCACCAGAAAGACAGAGAGACAGAGAGACAGAAAGCGAGAAATCACCCCCCAGGGGGGATGACCATGCCACAACCCCTTTTCCTCCATTCTCCTCTCAGGATCTTGGGCATGCACGCACATGCGCCCGGCCTGAGTTTAAGCCACTGGGGTTGAGACTTGAACCATGGCCGACTACATGGGTGTCCAGCGACATAGCCATTATGCCAACAGCTGGCCCCGGTGGTATTTTCTTAACGATCATGGGAGAAACCCTTGAGAAATGTATTTGCCAAAGAAAGATCTTAGTGGACGTTCCTAATTTCCAAGGCTGCTTTCACTCCTGAAGCGCACTGGGCCCTGCCGCAAGAACTCAGAGCACAACTCCACTCTGGATTTAATTCCCTTAGCATTGTCTTTCATGACCTAATTCATTCAGTCCAACTTCCCTACCTTTCTTATTTGGAAAATAAAGCTAATGATAGCTACCTTCCATAGGATTTTCTTCCCTCACGTCCCAGGATTTTCTGAGAAAAGGAAGTAGACTGGAATGTGATATAAAGGCAGACTAGTTCCAAGAGTGTACCTACTGAGGGCCTCTGAGCTAAGAGGTACTAATTATATGTAGCTGATCATAGTGACCAGAACAACCAGAAAAGGAGGTAGAGAAAGAGGAAAAAAGGAAGATCTATTCTGTTGGGATCGTTCTCACTTCTTTAGACATAAAAATGGAGCAGTGAGAAGAGTAGCCTTCAAAAATATCTCTAATCCCAGAGCTGCCATTCAAGATACCTTGATTGATATTTCTGAATCTCACTGAGCCTTTTGCCTGTAAAAGATTGGGCTGTCAGGACAGTCATGACATACTGTTCTATGCAATAATGTGTCATGACTTTCCAGAAATAACCTAATACAACTGAAGTTACTTTTTCCTGTTTAATGTTTTTGGAATCAAGATAGATGTGCCATTATGGCATACTTTTAAGATAGTACTATTTTTCAGAACCAGCAGAGGGCGCAATGGTTATGTCACTGTACCTCCACGTATTGACCACAGTTCAAGTCCCAGGCCCAGTGGCTTAAAACTCACACTAGACACGTGTGAGTGTGTGCCTAAGATCCTGACAGGAGAATAGAAGAGAAGGGACTGTGGCATAGCCATGCCCCCGGAGGGTGATTTCTCTCTTTCAGTCTGTCTCTCCATTGTACCCTATTGCAAAAATCTAAAAAAAATAAATAAATAAAATAAAAAGATAATACTATTTCTCAACCCTCCAAAAGTAATTGCATTAATTATATTATAACAAGCAGTGGTAATATAGCTCAAAGATATGTAATGGTATCTCAAGGAAGGAAATAAGACACTAATGTGTTTTGATAATAACATATTCCAGACACCGTGAACTGGGCCTGGAAGATATCTGTTAAATTAATGATTGTGTGATAATTGTGATGCTAAGTAAAATGGCAGCATACAGATAATACCTAATGCCATGGTCTAAATGTGTTTGTGTCCCTGTCCCCACAGTCATACATGAAACCTAGTCACAAACATGGTATTTGGAGATGGGGCCTTTTAGAGGTGGCTAGGTCATGTGGGCAAAGACTTCACAAACATATTGGGTTGTTGGAAAAGTCAGGGCATGTTTTTCTACGCAAAATTGCATGTTGTCTTTTCTGACAATCCAATAAGTAGTCCCTTAAAAACAGACCCGGGAGAACTTCCTTGCCTCTTCCACCACATGAGGACAGAAAAGGTTCCACCTGCAAACCAAGTGAACTCTTACCAGCTTTCAGCTTGATGGCACCTTGATCTTGAACCTCCCAGGCTCCAGACCTATAAGTGATCAATTCCTGTTGTCTATAAGCCACCAAATCTATAGCATTCTGTTACTAGAGACTGGATACACATACTAGCATGATGCCTAGTATTTATCAGCTGATTAATAACTAATACAGCTCAATCCTCAACTCAGGGAGAATTGTCTTCCAAATTCCTACTCATTGGCTTTTAGGAGGAATATGAATGATATACTATATACTGTACAATATTTCCAATGGGGTCTGGGTCGGCATCATGATATTAAACAAGCTTTATGTCTGCAATGAAATAGATGAAGGTTCATACAAAGCAGGATAAAATAAGCTCACATCAGTTTAGGTCATGTGTTCTGCTAAGGAAGCTGTGAAAATGTTTTCAAAGCACAGAGATTTTTAGATGCTAGAATTGAAGCCTGGTGGCCGTGGATAACAGTTGTTATTACAGTGGGCCAAGTCACTGTGCTTTGGAGGCTGGGACCACATATGAGGCCCAGGTCCAACTCCTGGTCCAGCCTGAAAGATGGGAGCCAAGATTTGTGCCTATAATCCCAACTATTCGGAAGCCTGAGGCAGAGAGACCATGAGTTTGAGGATGGCCTGGACAAAAGGTGAGACCCTAGCACTCATTCATTCATAAGTAAGACACATTCAGAAGAACATACAGAGTAGCATTTATCTCAGCAAGAAAGAAACTTCAAGTCATCTCTATGGCACAATGGCAACGCACAGCTCAAGAGAAGCAGATCCCATCTGCCAGGCTCAGTTTGAATCCCTGGCCCTGTCAGTGCATCCAGGCTCCCACAAGATGGAGGATGGAGGGAAGGGATTTTGCCTGTGTGGCAAGACCCAGTAATGGGGTCTTCTGTCACCGCTTCTCTTTCACCCTCACACTCATGCACATGTGCGCTATCACAAAAAAGAGCTTCTTAAATTTCTAAGTTATGGGGTTGACGTGGTGGTTGAGCAAGCTAATCTCCCACAGGGCCAACTGCAGTTTGAGACCTGGACCTGGCAGCTTGCTTTCTCGCTTTCTCGCTTTCTGTCTCTGTCTCTCTGTCTCTCTCTCTCTCTCTCTTTTTCTTCCTCTCTCATTCTGTCCCTTTCTGGTAAAATTAAAATAAATAAACAAGTAAAGTTAAATAAAATAATTCTTTTAAAAAATTTCTAAGTTACAAGCAATGAAATTACAAATAAAAATAGTCATATATTAAGTAAATCTGTGGATGCCAAAAATATCATATATAAATTTAAAGTTAAATAAACTAAAATAAACATTTGCAACACATATGGTTAGCATATTTATTTAGTAAGTAAAAGTTTCTTATACAGGGGACCAGTAGGTGGCATGGTAGTTAAGGCACTGGACTCCCACATAGCTGATCATGGTTTGAGTCCAAGACCTGAAGACTTGTTTACTCGGTTTCCCTTTCTCTCTCTCCCTCTGGTCAAATTTTAAAACTTAATAATAATAAATAAAAATAAAACAATTCTTAAAAAATTATTTCACGGAACCAGCAGTTAGCATAATGGCTATGTCACTGGACTCCCATGTAGTTGACCGCAGTTCGTGTCCTAGACCCGGTGGCTTAAAACACACCGGGCACGTTTGCGTGCATGTCCAAGATCCCAAGAGGAGAACGGAGGAGAAGGTATTGCAGCGTGGCCATCCCCCTTGGGGGGTGATTTCTCGCTTTCTGTCTCTCTGTCTCTCTCTGTCTGTCTGGCGAGCACACGCATCCTATAGCAAAAAGCTCTCAAAAAAATTATTTCACATACATTAATAAAAAGTATTAAAACCCTGTAAATAAGGAAAAGATAAACCATGCTTTTAAAAAAGTGTCAGGAAAAAAAAGATGAAAATTGAAGTATAAAACTCAAATTAGAAGGACCGGCAATGGCATAATGTTTACATCACTGTACTCCCACATAGTCAACTGTGGTTGGAGTTCTGAACCTGGCAGCTTGAAACTCACCCTGGGCACATGTGCATGAGAGCCCAAGACCTCAAGAGGAGAATAGAGAAGAGATTACGGCATGGCTATCCCCCCAGGGGTTGATCTCTCACTTTCTATCTCCCTGTCTCTATCTCTCTGGCAAACATACATGCCCCAGAGCAAAAGATCTCTCTTTAAAAAATTAGAAAACTGATACAATTTTCTGAATAGGAAGTAAAGACTTTTATAATTTATAACACTTTTTTCTTTAGGCAAAGTTTTATATATTGTGGAGATAAACGTGTTTGTTCAACTGTCTTTGAAAACACATCCCAAATGTCTTATGAATTCCATATCCTTTGAAGTAGTGATTTAGTTTCTTGGGATCTAACCTAGAGAAATAAGAAATAGGAGATACAGGAAAAAGGATATATTTGCAAAAAAAAAAAAAAGGAAATGTGCATTAAAGAGTAATTTATATTATTTTAGAGAGGGAAATCAGTTCTTTTAAGGTCAGGGTCATGACATCAATAAAACAACTCCAAACAAATGAAGTGGAAAGTTACAAGAAAAAAAAAATAGTTTGAACTGACCAATATACCACTTTGTGACACACTGCTGAGCCCAACAGAACAGGAAATGTTATAAATTCATGCTTTAGTTTCCTGATGGCACTTTAACAAGCTCTCTAGTGTTGCTGCCAGAGAACCTGAGACCCTGAAGCCATATATTTAAGCAGTAGTTTCTCTGAAGTTGTCCTCATCCAGGTGGGAGGGTAATAATCATTGCAAAGATATTTTTTCCCACAGTAAGTGATGACTAGCTGAAAAGTTTTTATGTTCTGCTATGGACCTCTATGTTATCTCTTTCTTTAAATAAGTTATTAATAGTGCAACTTTAGGCAGTGTTAACTTTGTTTTATTATTAATTTATTTTATCCATTTAATTATTATACATCGCTTAGTTTTTAAGTTGAATTTACACAACATGAATACACTGCACACCCATCCAGTTGAACATACAAAACACATTATCATCAACAGATAATAACACATTTCTGTGTCCCATAAATGTCTTACCTCTCTATTTTCCCCCTTAATTTCTTTCCTTACAACCTCCCCTTTCCTCTCACCCTCTTCTCCAGTACTTATAACCATTTTCAATGCTTGTAGGTCCTCTACTATTTCAGTTTCCACCATAGAGTGCAGAAAGTTGATATATATTAAGTAGAGACATACAATGTCTCTTTCATAGCCTGGCTTGCTTCACTTAGCTGTAAATCGTCCATATTCTTTCACTTTCTATCAAATCCCAGGATCTTGTTTTTTTTTTTTTTCTTTTTATGACTGAGTAGTATTCCATAGAGTATATGTGCCACACTTTTCCAATCCATTCATCTGTTTGTGGACATTTGGGTTGATTCCATGTGTTAGAAATTGTGAATAATGCTGCAATAAACAGATGTGCAAGTACTGTTTTGACTGAGCATTCTCCTGTTCTTTGGGTAAATACCCAGGAGTGGACTTGCTGAATCATATGGTACTTCTATCTGGAGAACTTTGAGGAATCTCCATAGTGTTCTTCACAATGGTTGGACCAATCTATATTCCCATCAGCAGTTGAAGAAAGTTCCCCTTTCATTACATCCCCACCAGCACTTATCATTTTTCTTTTTCATCTTTGCCATTCTGACTGGGTTTAGGTTAACTCATTGTGGTTTTGATCTGCACCTTCCTTATGACAAGGGATGTAGTGCACTTTTTCATATGCTTTTTGGCTATTCATATGTCTTCCTTAGATAGCTGTTTATTCAGGGACCAGCAGTTGGTATACGGCTATGTTGCTGGACTCCCATGTAGTCAACCGTGGTTTGAGTCTCGGACCCAGAGGTTTAAACTCACACTGGGCATCTGTGTGTGCATGCCCAAGACCCCAAGAGGTGAATGGAGGAGAAGGGAATGTGGCATGGCCATCCCCCCAGGGGGTGATTTCTCGCTTTCGCTCTCTCTGTCTTTCTCTGTCTTTCTGGTGAGCACACGTGCCCCATAGCAAAAAAAAAGTTTATTCGGCTCAGTTTCCCATCTTGGTTTAATCATTTTTTCTGGGGGTGTAAGCCATATGAGTATACGTGCCCCATAGCAAAAAAAAAGTTTATTCGGCTCAGTTTCCCATCTTGGTTTAATCATTTTTTCTGGGGGTGTAAGCCATATGAGTAGTTCCCTGTGTATTCTGGTAATCAGTCCCTCAGTCCCTTATCCAGGGTATAGTTTACGAAAATATTCCCCATTCTGAGGGTTGTCAATTCACACTAATTACCATGACTTTTGCTATGAAAAAACTTCTTCATCTGATGTAATCCCACTTGTCTATTTTTAGGATTATTGCTGTATTTGGGGGTTCTTATTTAAAAAGTCTTTGCCTACCCCAATATCTCCCAAAGTTTCCCCAGTGTTTTCCACCAATAGTTTTACAGTTTGAGGTTTTAGACTGAGATCCTTGATTCACTTTTAGTTGATTTTTCTTTACAGTGAAAGATAAAAGTTCAGATACATCTTTCTGCAGGTGGATATCTAGTTTTTCATCACTGTTTGCTGAAGCGGTTTTCCTTTCTTCACTGGATTGATTGGTACCCTTTGTCAAAAATCAGTTGGCTGTATGTTTTAGGGTTTATTTCTGGGATCTCTACTCTGTTCCATTGGTCCACAGATCTGTTTTATGCCAATACCATGCTGTTTTGATTATCACAGCTTTGTAATATATTTTGTGATCAGGGAGTGAGATGCCATCCATTCCACTCTTTTTGTGCAGGATTGCTTTGGCAATATGGGGTCTTTTATGATTCTAGACAAATTCTGACTGTCTTTTCTACATGTGTGAAGAATGTCTCTGGTAATTTTACAGAAATTGAATTAAATATGTAGATTAATTTGGATAGAATTGCCATTTTTATTATATTAATTCTCCCAATCCAGGAACCTGGGAAGTCCTTTCACTTTTTCATGTCATTTTCCATTTCTTTAAGATTTTCATAGTTTTCTTTGTAGAAGGCTTTGACTTCATTGGTTAGATTTATTCATAGGTATCTTATACTTTTTGTGGCTATGGTAAATGGGATTACTTTCTTCAGTTCTGCCTCTGTCTGCTTGTTTGCATATAGAAATGCTATAGATTTTTATAAGTTGATTTTGTATCCTACCACTTTATTGCATTCACTGATTACTTCCAGAAGTTTTTTCATGGATATGTTTTGTTCTTCTATGTATACAATCATGTCATCTGCAAATAGAGATTATTTCAACTCTTCTTTTCCTATTTGAATGACTTTTATTTCATACTCTTTTTTAATTGCATTGGCTAGGACTTCCAGTACTATGTTGAAAAGGAGTGGAGAGAGTGGGCAGCCTTGTCTTATACCAGTTTTTAGTGGAAAAGTTTTCAGTCATTCCCCATTCAGTATAAGGTTAGCTATAGGTTTTTCAAAGATGGCTCTTATTATGCTAAGAAATGATCCTTCCATGCCGATTTTGCTGAGAGTCTTAATCATGAGGGAATATTGTATTTTGTCAAATGCTTTTTCTGCATTGATTGAAATGATCATATGTTTATCTTTATGTTAATATGATGTATTGCATTTATGGTTCTGTGTACGTTGAACCACCCTTGCATCCCTGGAATAAAGTCTATCTGGTCGTGGTGAATAATCTTTTTTATATGTTGTTGGACACGATTTGCTAGTTATCTTGTTGAGAATTTTTGCATCTATATTCATCAGAGACATTGGTCTGTAGTTCTGCTTTCTTGTCATATCCTTATCTGTTTTGGGAATCAGAGTGATGGAGCCTTCGTAAAATGAGTGTGAGAGGGTTCCATCCTTTTGGATCATTAGAAATAATTTGAGTAGAATGGGGGTAACACTTCTTTAAAAGTTCTGTAGAATTCAGAAGTGAAGTCATCAGGACCTGGGCTTTTCTTTTTTTGGAGGTTATTTATGACTGATTCAATCTCATTGCTTATTATGGGTCTATTCAGGCCTTCCGTGTTCTCCAGAGTCAATCTTGGTAATTATATGTGTCCAGGAATTTGTCTATCTCATCCATATTTTCTTGTTTGTTGGTATGTAGTTGTTCAGAGTGTCCTCTAATGAGGTTTTGTATTTCTTTTATGTCTGTTGTAGTACTGCCTGTTTCATTGCAAATTTAACTGATTCCCTTCTCTCTTCTTAATCAGTCTAGCTAATTGTGTGTCATTCTTGTTTGTCTTTTCAAAAAACCAGCTTTTGCTTTCATTTATTTTATGTATAGTTGATTTATTTTCTATTTCATTTATTTCTGCTTGAATCTTTATTATTTATTTTCTTCTGGCATTTTTTGGATTTTTTGTTGTTGTTGTTGTTTTTCCAATTCCCTGAGGCATGATGTTTAATTGTCCATTTGCCACCATTGCATCTTTTTCTTTTTTTACTAAAACTTTTTTAAAGATTTATTTAATTGTATTTTTTCATTCATTTTTTTAAATCACATCAGAGAGAGACAGAGATAGAAAGCAAAAAAGCAAGCCACCAGGTCCAGTACTAGAACTGTGGTAGGCCAGATAGGAGTGAGTGTCCAGCACCTTGACCACCATGCCACCTACTGGCTCCTCCATCTTTTTCTTATGTTCACTAATTGCTATGAACTTCCCTCTTTTAACCGGTTTTGTAGTGTCCCATAGATTATGGAAACTTGTTTATTCATTACCTTTTGTTTCCATGAATCTTTTTATTTTATTCTTAATCTCTTAGGTCATTTAGTAGTAGATTATTTACTTTCTGTGTATTTGTGTATTTCTGGGGGTTTTCCCTGAAATTGATATCAAGTTTAATTCCATCACAGTCAGAGAAGATGCTGGACATAGTTTCCATGCCTTTGAACCTGTAAAGGCTTGTCTTGTGCCCTATCATGTGGTCAATCTTTGAGAAGGTACCATGTGGGAGGGAGAAAAATGTGTATTTTGTGGCTTTTGGGTGGAAAGTTTTATAGATGTATAAAACTTTGTATTGTATGTTTCTTCATAATTTCTTAGAGTTAATTTGACCATTCAAAGTCATGCAGGAGGATGTGATCCACAATCTCTTTGCAGCCCTGTCTCCCTGATGCTCACTCTGTAACCTGAACTTTTATTGCTGGGACTGGATGTTCCAAATGCCTCCCAGATTTAAAGAACAGATGCACCTGGGGCCGAGCTGCATGGATTAAACTGAGAAAGAAAGTATGGGTCATGTGCCATGCTTCAGAAAACTATGAAGTCTGTAATGAATGAGAAAGAGTGGAGGTTCAAGGGGTCTCTGACCTCCATTCACTCACTCACTTCTGCCTCACAGAAGGTGGGAAAAATGGCGGCGGATGCTGGAAGAGGACAGGCACCTGGAGTGGACGAGGAGAGTGTACAGGTTCCAAGGCTATCTCTGGCCTTGGTTCGCTGACTCACTTCTGCCAGGCAGGAGGCAAGAAGAATGGGCAGCATTAATTTTGAAGCCTCTAGGAGCTAGATTAACCCAATAGAGACGACTGAAATAGCACGTTTAGCCACTGAAATTGAACCTTATGCAGTTTATGGACTTCTCTCAACTCCAACCGCAGCTGTTTGTCCTACCTGCTTTTGTAATCCTTTTCTTAGCAAGTGGAAAATCAAATGACTGCTCATTTAAAACATGACTGACTTCATACTGACTTTGTCATCGTGTGTTTCCCCAGGTAATCAAATATTTTATCTATATTAAAACCATCTTCCTATTAAAAAAAAAGTCTTGACTCTGAATTTTCCAGTTTACTCTTCTACTGCTCACACATGCTCTTAAATTTTATTTAAGGAGCACTCTCTCTCTGCATCTTCACTTTAAGTAATCTTCTATTTCTGAAAGGTACACATACACTCAATAAACCTTTCATAGAAAATTCCCTCTCATCTTTCATAGTTGAAATATTACATGAAAACTACAAAATAAAATACCTAAGAATGAACTTAACCAAGGAGACAAAAAAAAACTTCTACCACTCCAACTATAAAATATTGATGAAAGAAACAAAAAAAGAAACAAGTAGAAAGATATCCCATGTTCAAGTATTGAAGATTTTTATTAAAATGTCTGTGCTACCTGCCCCAAATGACCTATAGATTTAATGTAATCTCTACCAAAATATCAATGGTGTTCATTACAGAAACAGAAAAAGACCATTAAAATGTCATAGACTTACAAAAGATCCTAAATAAGCAAAGTAATCTTGTGTTAAAGGATTAAAACTGGAGGTAACACACTACCTAAGTCCAAAATATACCTAAAATCTATAATAACCAAAAGAATATGGTACTGGCACAAAAACAGGCCCATGGATCAGTGGAATAAAATAGAGAGCCCAGACATAAATACACACATATGAAGAGAATATAATTCCATCAAAGTTCCAAGATCACTCATTGGGATAAAGACAGTCTCTTCAACAAATAGTGCTTGGGAAACTGAGTATCCATATGCAGAAGAAAGAAACCAGACCCTTACCTCTCATATTAAAATTTTAAAAATTCAACTCAAAATAAATCAAAGGCTTGGGACCAGCAGTTGGTGTAATGGCTATGTCGCTGGACTCCCAAGTAGTCGACCGCAGTTCGCATCCCGTACCCAGTGGCTTAAAACTCACGCCGGGCGCGTGTGCATGCATGCCCAAGATCCTGAGAGGAGAATGGAGGGGAAAGGATTGCAGCGTGACCATCCCCCCTGGGGGGGGGGTTGATTCCATTAAAATGTCATAGACTTACAAAAGATCCTAAATAAGCAAAGTAATCTTGTGTTAAAGGATTAAAACTGGAGGTAACACACTACCTAAGTCCAAAATATACCTAAAATCTATAATAACCAAAAGAATATGGTACTGGCACAAAAACAGGCCCATGGATCAGTGGAATAAAATAGAGAGCCCAGACATAAATACACACATATGAAGAGAATATAATTCCATCAAAGTTCCAAGATCACTCATTGGGATAAAGACAGTCTCTTCAACAAATAGTGCTTGGGAAACTGAGTATCCATATGCAGAAGAAAGAAACCAGACCCTTACCTCTCATATTAAAATTTTAAAAATTCAACTCAAAATAAATCAAAGGCTTGGGACCAGCAGTTGGTGTAATGGCTATGTCGCTGGACTCCCAAGTAGTCGACCGCAGTTCGCATCCCGTACCCAGTGGCTTAAAACTCACGCCGGGCGCGTGTGCATGCATGCCCAAGATCCTGAGAGGAGAATGGAGGGGAAAGGATTGCAGCGTGACCATCCCCCCTGGGGGGGGGGGTGATTTCTCGCTTTCTGTCTCTCTGTCTCTGTCTATCTGGTGAGCGCACATGCCCTATAGCAAAAACCTCTCCAAAAATAAATAAATAAATAAATAAAACACTTAAATGTAAGACATAAAACTATAAAGCTAGGAGATGTATACATAAAGACATTAGTCTATGAAGAGTTTGGGGATAAGATCTCAAAAATCCAGAACAAAAAAAAAAAAAAAGAAAAATTAAACAGGATTATATCAAACTATAAAGCTTCTATAGGTTAATTGCCAAGATATACAAAAAAAAATTCAGATAATTCACTAGTTGAAAATAATCATCTAATTAAAAATGGGCAAATAGGACCAGCCCGTGGCATGGCGGTATATTCCTATATGGCTGACAACAGGGTTCGAGCCCCAGACCCAGGGACTTGAAAGATATGCCAGGTGCATGAGCATGCATGTATGCATGACCAAAATCCTAAAAGGATGGAGAAATAGAGAAGGGACTGTGGCATGACCATTCCCCAGTGGGGAGTGGGGTGTGATGCTTTCTCTCTCTCTCGTCAGCACATGAGGCACGGTAAAGACTAAGCACTGCTACTAGTTTCTCTATGAAAATAGGTCATCTTTTGGTAAATATTCATTAGGTACTATTTTGTGAACATCAATAAACTATTATTTCAAATTATAAATAAATCTGCTGTGTGCTTTATTAATGAGTTTTCTTTCATGAGTTCTGAAGTGCACTGAAGCAAAGAAGACGTGGATTGACTAATGGGTTTGGCTCAGTAAGCCATCACAGACTAATAGTGGTCGCTTGGATACACCATGGAGATTCCTGTGGTCACATAAGTACTCACATAAGTGCTTAAAGAGAACTTTACTGGACTCACAGCTATGCTGTGGGCTCGGGAGAGGAAGCCTCGGGTCAGCACCCTGGACAGCACTCTGCGCACTCCTGAGGCTGCAGGTGCTGCCTGGTTACTCAGTGACTTCTTGAGCAAAGACATAAAGTGGGCCTGGGTATTTTTCAGAAACATGAGCAAATATACACACCTGTGTATGAAACTTAATTAATATATATGTAGAAGCACTCATTATGTTCACAAAAAATCGAGCGGGAGAATAAAAGAATAGCTAAAACTTTAGCAGTGCTATTTGGTTCCCATATTTCTATCTGTACCCCAAAAGATACATGTTGGTATTTTCCCAAGTTTTCTAAAAGAATTTTTATCGTACAAGTGCTTATACTATTTAAGGTGGAAAAATTCATAAGATTGGTATTTGTTTATAAATTCTTTTTAATAGCAATTATGCATTGCCTGAAGTTTATATTTAAAGGGATATGTGATCTTATCCCCCGGAGGATAATTTCATTGTCAATATATAGTTTTTGCCCCAAAGATGTTTGCACTCATGGTTAATATTTTACCATAGAGTTATAAATTCTAATTGTGTTTCTACTACAGAATTCTTGTTTAATTCCCATTCATATATGTTTAAATGTAAGACGAATTAACTTCTAAATTAGCCTTAATGCTTGATAAATTCTTTTAGACAAAGGCACCAACTAAATTCTTATACTAGGCAGTTGACTTTCTTAGGAAAAAGAAATTGTTTACACATGCCTTCCATTTCTAAAAACTCATAAAAACAAACAAACAAAATTTATTTAAGAATCTTTGAAGGATTTAAGGTTTTTGCCATAGGGCATGTAGGTTCTCCAGAGAGACAGAGAGACACAGTGAGAGGGAAAACAAGAAATCACCCCCTAGAGAGATAGCTACACTGAAATTTCTTCTCCTCAATCCTCCTCCTGAGATTTTGGGTGCACATGCACACATGCCTGGCATGAGTTTCAAGCCACCAGATCTGACTCAAACCATGGTCAGCCTTGTGGGAGTCCAGTGCCTTAACCATTACACCACATGATGGCCCCTCAGTTTCATTTTTGTAGTTGTCTCTTGTAAAACTTTATTTTAAAAAAGTTTTAAGGGGTCAGCAAGTGGCATACTGGTTAAGGTACCGGATTCCCACATGGCTGACCATGGTTCGAATCCAAGATCGAGTGGCTTGAAACTCACACTAGGAGTGCCCAAGATCCTGAAAGGAGAATGGAGGAGAGGGGACTGTGGCACAGCCATCCCTCCAAGGGGTTCATTTCTTGCTTTCTGTCTCCCTGTTTCTGTCTCTCCCATGAGTACACACACTCTAGCAAAAATCTATTAAAAAAAGAAAAAGCTTTACTAACTTTTTAAGTTACCTGAAAAGCATGGGTATTCTTCAGATTTTTTCTGAAGAAATATATTTTATTGGATAGGATGGAAAGTTCCAAGAAAAAATGATTCCAAGAAAACTAAAGTACTGTGAAGAGGCTGACCAGTGCAGAGAGGAGAACATGTATCCTCCTGAAATTGGCCAAGGGTGCATCCCTTACATTATCCACCACCCACACTTTCTGAAGAACTATCAACTGCTCTGTGCTTGGTGAAAAAGAAAAGCTCAATCACAGGCCTACTGAGCTTACAGAGGTATTTCCAAGCCAGAACGCAAGCTTCACCCAATAAGGTATACTGACACTAGAAGAAACCCAGAAATTTTCTAACATACCAATAAGTTATCCCTCCTGTCTTATTAAAACAACCTCCATCATCTGTACAAAGTGCATTTAAGATATGTGATATTTGAGAGCTGTCTCATGAGTGTGTTAATTTCCCACTTAAGAGAGGTACCATGGTCTGACATTGCTTTAAAGTTGATCAACAACAAATTTCAGTTTGACTTTATCTCCACTTCTCACAGAACTACCTTTTCTTAGTTTTAATTCTGTTCCAAATCCTCTGTCTTTAATGGTGAGTTGCTTAAATAAATAAATAAATAAATAAATAAATAAATAAATAAATAAAATTTTTTAAAAAGGAAAAAAGTTGTTCAGGCTTTCTTTACTGATTGTAAAACTGTTATAAGATATTATACCCTCTCTGGCTCATGTCCTCTATCCAAGGACACACATGATCTGTTTGTACTTCAGTTCAACCCCCAAAAAAATCTTTATAGATAGATATGCATGTTTTTAGTTATCAGAAGATGAAGGATATATTTCTTCATTTTTGAATCTTGGCTAAATGAAAACATAACATCAAGTTTACCACCAGACATTAACATGATTTTGGACTTGAAAACATTTCACTTCTTCTGCTAACTTGGAGGTTCCATTCAGTTTTTTCAGACAGTTATAAACTATTAAATCTGTAAACTTCCTCAGAACTCTTCGATCCTGCCTTCCTCTACCTCATTTACCTGCCACTATCTTTGCCCTTCTTCGAACCCAGTTCCATACAGACACTAAGACAGACTAGCCTGGCCAGGAGAAGGAACATACACTGGGAAGCCCCACCTAGCTAGTCCCTGGTGTGCGGCAAGATAAGCTACCTTAGTGTCAATATCCAGGAGCTGAGATAGAGGGAGAAGACTGGAATCTGCAAACTTGTCTCCTCCCTTCTCATTGTGAACTCCATCTGGAAGACCTAGAATCAGCACTCCATGTTCCTTGGTTGAAATAGAGGTCTACTCTACACATCACCTGACCTTGTTAGACTCCTGATAACAACTGTCACATCAGATCATCTCTTTTCATACAAAGAAAATGCTATGGTCTGTATCCCCATGTGAAGGCTAGGGTTTTCCTCCCAATTAGAAAAGTACCTGGAAAACTAGTAAAGCCCTTTACCTGAGCCTAAATACGATTGCTACTAAGACACGACAGCTGTCAGACTTTACCTGTTATACTGGATTTACTGGTTTATTGACGTCTGCCTGATTCAAGCTAAAGTTTATAATCTGTCAATTATTTTTATCATAGGCCAATCAGTCAACTTTCAGTGTTTACAATCCTACTACATTTCCTTAGTCAACTGATTCTCTGACATCTCAAACAGTAATTTGACACTTATTCTCTTAAACCATTAAATACTCCACCTTCCCACATGCAGATGAATGCCTTGACCAATATGACAACTTCCTCAACCTCATAACACATACTACTTAAGCAATTTATTAAGAGATCTCATTAGCTGGTATCTGACTAAATATCCTCTCAAGTGCCCAGACTCTATTCTGCATTATTAATTTTCCTCTTTATTGGATCTTGCTATCAGCACACAATGTACTATTGCTTCTTTTATCTTAAGATTGTTTTTCTTGGCAAACCACAGTAGTACGTGCTAGATGCTGGTGCATAGTAAGCTGCGGCCACCTGGAAGGCCGAGGTTCAATTCCTAACCTGTCCTAAAATGTTGATGTGTGGTGCATGCCTACAGTCTCAGCTATCTGGAAGCCCAAGGCAGGATTATGACAGACACCTGTCTTAAAAAAATAATAATAATATTTTGATGCTGTTGCCTTATTTTTTTTTTGCTATGTTAAAAAACAAAACAATAAAAAAGCACTTGTTCACACTCAGTTTTATTTTCATTTTCCCTAGTTCTGTCTAGACTCACTCCAATCAGGATTTCATGCCAGTCACTTTTCCAAAGCATCTCTTGTCAGAGAACCAGTCATTGTCACAATACTTCTTGCAATATTTCACACTCAGACTTCATCTTTGACTTCTTGGAAACATTTGAAACACTTGCTTTCTTGTTGAAGTGTCTCAGTTGGTCACTTAACTTCTGAAACATCACACCTTCCAAGTTTCTCTCATATCTGGCCATTCTCTGTATCCTGTGATGGATGTCTTTCCTCCTCTCACTTCTGTTTTCTTTTTTTTTTTTTTAAATAAAGAATTTTGCTATAGAGTCTGTGCACTCGCCAGAGAGACAGAAATAGACAGACAGAAAGCGAGAAATCACCCCCTGGGGGGATGGCCAGCTCACAATTCCTTCATTCTCCTCTCAGGATCTTGGGCATGCACACACACATGCCCGGCATGAGTTTTAAGTCACCAGGTTCAGGACTCGAGCCATGGTCGGCCAGGTGGGAGTCCAGTGACGTAACCATTGCATTATCCGCTGGTCCCTCCTCCCCTCACTTTGAACTACTGGAGTGCCTGAGGGGTTATCCCTGTACCTCATCTCTCTCTTGATTCTCCAGGTTATCATCAAGTGTCATTGACTTTAAATGTGGTGCTTAGGCTGAGGGATTTAAAATTTCAAGGCAGACTAAAACTTTTATGTGAATTTCAGAATATACGCAAAGATCTTCATTTGAATAAGCTTGAGAAGCTTATTCAAGCCAAACTCAGTAACATTTCTCCCCAGACTTCCTCATTTCAATAAATGGCACCATCACTTACACACATCATTCTTGGTGTCTCACATTTCATATGTCATGTTAATTCCATCAATGAATTACATTCGATCATAATCTAAATTCCACCATTTCTTGTCTACTGTTATCAGCCCATATTCAAGCCAGCATCCTCCTCACCTAGAACATGGTCACAGGGTCCCAGATGGTTCCCTTGTTCTACTCTATTTTTCTTCACCAAGCAGCCATAGCAATCCTTTACGATTTTAAAGATAATCCCTCCCTGCTTAATGCACTTCTGGAGCTTCCCATAATATTTAGAAACAACTCAAAGTCTTTAAGTTTACAACGGTCGGTGTTAATTGACCTTGCCCTCACTCTATTGGCATCTCATACCACTTTCACTCTGATTCACCGACCTCAGCCATCCTGGGCTCTGACTATTTTTTCCATCAGCCAAGCGTACTCCTACCTCAGGGTCTTTGCATTTTCTGTTTCCTCTTTCTGGAATATTCTTCCATCAGGTACCTTCTCCTTGACTTTACTCAGGGCTCAGTTCTAATGCTGCTTCCTTCAAGAAGACTTCTCCTAAAAAAATATAAAAATAAAAAATAAAAAATAAAAAAAGAAAGAAAGAAAAAATTGAAAATGGCACATTATGCCATGATCTATTACCTTGAATTTGTCTCATATAAGTTACCATTAGTTACCATTACTTATCACAGAAGCAACCAATGAATCCAGTTAATTTTGCTTTGCTTAGAAAATAAAATCAGCCAGTTAGGTGGAAATTCAACTTTTTATTTCTACTACAATATAAATTAAAAATTCAATGGACTAATTTTAAATTTTTATATTGGTATTAGAAAGAGATAATGTCCTCAAAGAATATTATATGAAATTCATAGTAGTTTCATCTTGAAAAATCTGGGAGATAATTTTACAAAGCAAAAGGACACACCCTTTTCATATTTTAACAGGAAAGTGACAGTATTCTCATATGCTTTCGCTACATGCTAAACATCCCATTTCCAAACTACTCATCCTACTAATATTGTCCAGAGACAATTCATTGTAAAGTCTTGCATTTTATGAATGAACTCAAATATGAAAGGTATATTGAAATGTTCGTCTCCTTTTGCTCTTGAGATGAGATAGAGAATTAGGAGGGGTCCAAATAGAAGAGTGTTTGTCTTGGGTCCACTGCTTACTGTTTCCATGACCTCAAGTAAGTTATTCAATGCTATATTGTCAGTGACTTGTTTACAAACAAACGAACAAAATAATAAAATAAAACTACTGAGATTGTCTGAAAACTGGAAATTTAACGAAAATCTGAAATGAATCTTGGCAAATCTGATGCCATGTTTGCTTGGTACAAATAATGGCACATGACCATCACCAACTATTTAGACCCAAGGTCATATGAGTTACTTCACTGAATATAGGACTGTAGGACTATGGAGGGGTTAATATATTCATCAAGTCCTTCTCTCACCACCACATAGGTAACGAATAATTAAATAATCTAGTTTATATCCAAAGAATCTATTAGGTTATTGGGAAAGTCATGACATATTCTTCTATGCATAAATGCAACATGACTTTTCCAACAACCCAGTAAGATGTTACAATAAAGTAAATCAGCACCTGTTGACATTAAAATTTCCTTAGAGCAGTTTTAAAATAGTGGGGCCAGCAAGTGGCATCATAGTTAAGGTGCTGGACTCCCACATGGCTAACCATGGTTTGAGTCCCAGACCTGATGACTCATTTGCTTGTTTGTGCTCTCTCTGGTGAGTGCATGAGCCCTATAGCAAATTAAAACTTAATAATAAAGCTAAATAATTATTTAAAACAATTTTAAATATCTTAACAATCACATAGCAGTTATACCAAGGGAATTATTGTTCCATGAATTTCACCATTTATAACTTGGTTAACATATCAACTTGAAAAAAAATCACACAATAATGATGAAAAATAAAATTACAATCCAAACATAAGTCTCAGGACAGAAACTTAATTTCTCGATCACTTTTAACTCTAACACTCCTTACAATTTTTTTTGAAATGTGTTTAAAAGTGTTCTTCCAATTTGGAGTTATTGGAGAAAGATCTCAAATGACCCCAGTTAATACTTTTACTTAATTAGCTGAGAGGTAGAAAAATCATTTTATCATGGAAAGAAGATGGGAAAATTTTGAAGGACTACTAAACATAATACTATTGGAGTGCACCACCACAAAGCCAGCATAAATGTGACATGCAAGAGAAGTTCCCACCTTCTAAATGGCCCCTTCACATGTTCAGCAGCAGAGCACACCATCTGCAAGCTTGCTCTTCACTGTACCCTCCTTCCCCTCTGGGGTACCCAAACCATTACAAAGCTACTCTAAGCACCTTGGATGCTGTTATGCCAAGATAAGCTATTTTATATAAAAGAATTTTACTAACATGTCTACAGATTAAGCTGTGGCTTTAAAGCATGCAAAACTGACAGCTACTCTAATTGGAAAATATTCTTGAATACAGGAAACCTCATACATATAAGAGATGATGTGATCATTTCGTGAGCACACTTAGCTCAAGGGATGATCTTCTCATGAGGCAATATATTAACCATTTTTCACCTTTTTAAATATACCCTTATTGGAAGTCTTGAGAACATTAGCATTTTCCCAAGGGGTGACTTTTTTTTTTCAGTTTAGCTTTATAATTCTACCTTGAACAACATTAAAATTAAGGGAATTGAAATTCAGCTTGTCACTACTTGATGCATTGGTCTTTTCTCTGTGGTATTTAATGTTACTTTCCATTTTCATTTCTTAAACTGAAAGAATGCGCCAAGGTAGCTTGAGACAATTCAAGTGTTTTTTCATGAGAATTAACTACCTTATTCTCTTCTTGAGCCTACTGGGTCATTGGAGAAGTCATGACACATTTTTGCATTAAAAAAAACATACAAAATATGCATGAGTTTTTCAATGACCCAATACAATGTTTTGAGTAATCTATAGAAACCCTCTCATTCTGTTTACTTTACTTGATCTTGAGTTAAATTATGATATAGCAAATTGAAGTTCCAAATCTCAGACTTCACCTATTTCTAGAACCCCACGGCAAGTACTGTTTTGTTCACCTTACCTCCCCATCACTGACAACTACCAACATTGAAACAAGCAGAACTTCTGATTCTCAATCTTTCATTCCCATCATTGGAAGTTACTTTGCTTTGTGTTCTATTTTCTCTGGTTTCTCCTCCCTATTAAGGATTTTGAAAAATTAATCAAGACTAGCATTACTTCTCCCCCCCAAAAAGACATATTGGTAATGTCTTTAATTTGACATCTAAAAGAAAGCATCAAAAGTAAAATAAATATTAGTTTAATTTAGGGAAGAGAAATGTGTGTTGAAGGGTGAAGTATAGAGTAGTTTTTCCATCTGTCTTCAGTCCATACAATACATAAGCCTGAAGAACCTGCTGTTACATCAACTGGCTACATTGGTTTTAGCTTATAAGGTAATTGGCAAAAGCTACATGTGGGGTTTTTATTATTGTTATTATTATTTAGTTCTTTACCATGGAATACATATGCTCTCCAAGAGACAGAGAGAGAAATTGAGAAATTACGCTCCAGAGGCAGATGATCACACCACAATCCATTCTCCTAAATCCTCTTCTTGAGATAATGGGCATGCATAAACACTTGTCTAGTATGTTTTGCTCCAAGCTTCTAGGTATGAGACTAAAAATGCAGAGTTAGCCATGTGGAATCCAGCACCTTAACCACCATGCCACCTGCCAGCCCAAACTTTTTTTTAAATGAGACACACATTCTCATATCTTTGACAGGGTCTCACTATGTCATGATTTTCCTGTCCCAGATTCCCAGTTAGCTCAGACCATAGGCACACACCACTGTGCCCAGCCTCTTTAAATTGGCCTGGGAACTGGACCTGGGCCTCTGGTGTGGCCTCAGCCACTGGGCAGAAGTATTCTACCACTTGTACCATTCTGGCTGATCCCTGTATGTTTTTAATAGGAACTTTGGGGAACCAGCAGTCAGCATAAGGCTATGTCACTGGACTTCCAATAGTCGACTGTGGTTCGAGTCCTAGACCCAGTGGCTTAAACTTACACTGGGCATGTGTGCATGCCTGCCCAAGATCCCAAGAAGAGAATGAAGAAGAATGGATTGCGGTGTGGCCAACACCCCTGGGGGGTGATTTATAAGGATGCAGAATAAACTCAGGATTATCAACAGAGCCAAATTTTCTGATAGCTCCTTTTGCTTTTAAATAATCCCCCTATGTGCCAAATAAACTTAATTCATACTTCTAAATTCATGAGTTTTAATTTTTGTTTCAAAACAGTTACTATAAAAACCTTACTAATCTGATGATTTATAAATCTCACCATTAATCTAGGTCCTTGTATTACCTTATTACTGGAAAACAGTAGCAGTCTTTAATTCTTAAAATTGTATTTCTTCCATGAGTGAGAGAAACAGAAAGACAGGGACAGCACCCCAACAGGGTCTTAGCATCACGAGCCACCCCCCACCCCAGTTTTAGCCAGTCCCAGATGGTGGGCACACACAATTCAGCGTACTTACGGAGGGCTCTGGAAGGGGATCCGGAACCTTCTAGTGTGGGTCAGCTTTGCAGAGCACTGGGTTCTCCTACTGCACCACCACCTAGCCCCCAGCTAGCTTTTGTTACATCCATTTCCTCATATGTAAAAATACAAATGCTGAAGTGGATAATACTTATGGTCATAGTATAGATTTAACTATCCCCTTAGAAACGCATTTGCTTAATTAATGTGTCTTTGAAAAGCAGCATAGTAAATCATATTCTATAAAAACTTTAAAAT
Source organism: Tupaia belangeri chinensis (assembly GCF_000334495.1). Classification (NCBI taxonomy): domain Eukaryota; kingdom Metazoa; phylum Chordata; class Mammalia; order Scandentia; family Tupaiidae; genus Tupaia; species Tupaia belangeri. The sequence goes on along the minus strand of NW_006160006.1, from coordinate 3,425,789 downwards.
CTGTCCATTTGTTAATGTTTTCAAATTAATCCTGTTTAGCATTTTGTTTGAGTTAGCTTACTTGCTTTTGATTATTTCTGATGGAAAGAGGAAGAAATCACAAATATATAGGTAAAAGGAAAACAAACGCCTTAAAATCCATTTAAAGTAGATGAATTAGTAATCCATGAATAAGATCACTTTCAATATTGATCACCTCAAATGATCAGCAATAAATTAAGTAATGTCAAAACATACGTAATCTCAGTTCCTTTGTTTATTCTATAAGCATTTAGTAAATAATGCCTCATATTGTCTTTGATGGAGATGTAGCAGTTAAAGGTATTTGCCACTGATGCTTCAGATAAGGAACTGGTAAGTAGAATACAGAGGACTCAAGCAACTTACCCACAAAAAAAAATTCAATTAAAAAATGGGCAACTGAACAGAACAGACAATCTCCAAGGAAGACATGAGTGGCCAAAAAGCAAATTTAAAAAAATGCTCAGCATCTCTTGGCATAAGGGAAATGCAAATCAAACCCACAATGATATGCCACTATCCCCAGTCGGAATGGCTGAGATTTAAAAAATACAGAATAATAAATCCTGGAGAGACTGGTGAAGAGGGAAGGTAACATTCTTTAACAGGGATATGCTGAAAGAGAACAAAATGTGCAACTAATGTATTATCAAATGATGGTGCCCCAGATAAAAATAAAGCAAGGAAAGTGAATTGGAAGCTAAGAAATGAAACCAACTTCAATTAAAATAGTTCAGTGTGGGAAGTTCTTAATAAAGATGATCTGAAGGGCACAGAGACAAGCAATGCAGATATGACAAGAGCATTAACTACAGCACCCGGGTGGTTGAAGTAGAGGACAGAGGACAAGAAGAGTAGGAGATTAAGTCAGAAGTGACCAGGGGCCCGAAACTATAAGGCCTTTTGGACATTGTAAGGTCTTTTGGTTTACTGAATAAGATGGAAAAATGAATTCTGAGCAAGAAGTAACAAGACCTGATTTCTGTATTAACTGGATCACTCTGCTGTTTTGAGAATATATTCAACGAGGCAAGGTTGGAAGCACAGAGAGCAGGTAGGAGTTATTTCATTAATCCAAGAGAGAAACAGCGGTGACTTGTTTCAGAGTGATATTAGTGGAAGGGTTCAAAATGTCTCCAACACTTTTGACCTAAACAATTGAAAGAAGAGATTTATAACTTGCAAGACTAGAAGAAGCAGGAATAACAGGTTTCAAGTTGGAAGATCAGGATTTCAGTTTCGAATGTGCTACTTCTGAGCTATTTATTAAAAATCTAAGGGGCAATATAGACACTCAGAGCTCCAAGTAGAGGCAGGTAGAAACAGGAGAATAGAAATGGGTAGAGAAACTAAATCAGAAGTCATTGGCATGTTTTCTCAACCCTTAAGACATGATGAGGTCACTAAAGCTTACAGCTTAGATTGAAATGAGAAGTCAGAATCCTGAGTCCCAGGACTACCTACAGTCCAGAGGTCTGAAAGACAAGAGATTAAGAGGGCTACCAGTGAGGAAGGATAAAAACAAGGAGAGAACAAAGTCCTAGAAACCAAGCCAAGCAAGCCTTTCAAAGGGAAACGAACCACAGAGTCAAATCCTGTGTACAGGCCAAGGAAAGTGAGGCCCGTGAGTCAGCCTCTGAACTTGGGCACGTAGACATTATTGTTGACTCTGACACGAGCAGTGTTGGATCTGTGGGAGTGGATCCCAGAGCAAGCAAGATGACTAGCTTATGAATATCTGCAATGAAAAGATCGATTCTACGCTTTATTCTATCTTAAAATTAGTTAAATAAAAGGTTTAATTGAGAAAACAAGCAAGAATACATGAAAATACTAAAAGTGGGGCTAGGAAGTGTTTGAGGTAACTGATATTAAAACATATGATATAGTTTATATAATTAAAACAGTGTAGCCTTAGAGCATGAATAAGCTCCCGACTAATGGAACAGAATTGAAAAAAACGCAGAAAGAGAACTAATCCCACATGAAAATTTAACATATAATAAAGGCTGAAGCTTAAATCACTGGGAGAAATGTGAACATTTTAATAAGTGATATTGAAATAGCTAGATAGCAAAATAGGACAGAAACTGAATCTGTTTCTCTCATTGTATAATCTAATGAATTTTAAATATTATAGATCATGCATTAAATGTAGAAAATAGAATCATCCAATTATTAGAAGTAAACAAGACTAAGTTATTCTATAATTTTGGGGCAGTCAAACTTTTTTAGCCACACTTAAGGTGTAATAGGAGAATAATTGATAAAGTTGACTAGTTTTAAGGTCATGTGTACAGAAAATATGATTTAGAATAAAAAGGAAAAATTTCAACTTATATACTTCCTGATAAAGTATTAATATTCCTAATACTTAGATTTTTTTTAATGAAAGGAAAAAAACAATCATGAGAGAAACGGGTATTATGGGGGCCAGCAGGTGGCGTGATGGTTAAGGCACTGGATTCCCACATGGCTAGACTGCGATTTGAGTTCCAGACCTGGCGGCTTGCTTTCTTACTTTCACTCTCTCTCTCTAGTAAGTGCAAGTGCCCCATAGCAAATTCTAAAATAATAATAAATAAAATAAAATAATAATTCAAAAAAACAGGTAGTATATATGAACAGACAGTTCATGGAAAGAAATCGAGCAGTGCTTTAAAAAGACACTCAACTGATCTTGAGCACTGGAGGTAAAGAGTGAAATTTTAAAGCTACTCCAAGATACCCTTTCCTTTATATCACATTGGAAAAAGATTTTTAAGTTGGACAAAATTCTTTTCTGGTAAAGCTGTGGGTAAATAGTCTCCTTCAAAGTAAATATAAATGGGGAACCAGCAGCTAGCGTAATGGCTATGTCGCTGGATTCCCACGTAGTCGACCGCGGTTCGTGTCCCAGACCTGGTGGCTTAAAACTCACGCAGGGCGCGTGTGCATGCATGCCCAAGATCCCGAGAGGAGAATGGAGGAGAAGGGATTGCGGTGTGACCATCCCCCCTGGGGGGTGATTTCTCGCTTTCTGTCTCTATGTCTCTCTCTGTCTGTCTGGCGAGTGCACGCGCCCTACAGTGAAAATCTCTCCAAAAAAAAAAGTAAATATAAATGCAAAGTTCAACACTATAAAGGAGACTTTGGCAAAGTAGCAAAGTTATATATGCATATACCCTTGAAATCTCATTTTTAACTTATATCCTGAAGATATACTGACCAAAAAAGAAAAAGTAGGCAATTGCAATAGCTGTAAAAGATCAAAAACAAAATCTCTCAGTTGGAGACTAGTTGAATGGTCCATACACACAATGGAGTATTACAGAAAAAAAGAAAAATATTTCTACTATTAGAGAGTAGTTCTCAGAATATATTGCTAGGGGAGGAAAAGAAGAATCTATGCAGAATATTTCTGTTCATTAGAGGATATGTATTTCCATAAGGATAACTGTGTCAGTCCCTTCTTGCGTTACCCCGTGACTGGGTGATTTAGAAACAATAGAGGTGTATTTGGCTCTTGATTTTGGAGGCTTCCCAAGAGCACAGGACTGGCTTCTGGCTGGCCTCTAACTCTACATCACAACATGGCCAACAGCAGCAGGAAGGCCAGCAGGTGAGTGCAGAGAAGGCGCCTGTGGGCAGCCTTTTTATAACCACCTGCCTTTATGGTAAGTAACTCCCACAAGAGCAAGGATTCACTCCCTCCCACAACATAGCATTATCTACTCATGATGGGAGAGCACCCATGACCCAAATACCACATACAAGGCCCCGCCTCCTAAAGGTTTCACCTCCTCTCACACCATTATATTGGGGTCAAGCTTCTAGCGCATAACCTTTGGGAGACTGACTCTATCCACACCATAACGAACCCCTAAAGGAGGAAGAGAAGGGTATACAGAGCACGGACAGAAGCTAGACATCCCTAAATCACTCTCATTTTACATATTTGATGTGAGGCTTAGTAAATATTCTATGTCATTTTAAAGCAAAACTAAATTTGAAAAGAAATCCTTAGAAATGTAAAGTGAAATGAAAAATAATCTATTTGTCAAGTTGATGGCAGAACCATACTGACAGGAGCTATTGCAACTGAGTCTAAGAGGGTGTATTAGAATGTATCTCTGAGTTGTGTTCTAAGTGAGAATGGACTTTTGGGGAAGAAGTGTAACCAGCTGATCTGTTTACTCCTTTTTCCAAAACAGACCACCAGGGAGTTGAACTTGAGAAGAAGTCTAGTGGCCTGTCCAGTCTCTTTGCCAACTAGACCTTTGTGTAATAAACTGACAATATTTTCTAGGAAGGGACTTGTTCTTTAAATTGCCCTTAGTAGGAGATGCCTGGCTAGGAATTACACAAGCCACAAGAAGAGGCCTCCTGAAAAACATTACAGACATTATCTAATTATAAATTATAACATGAAGATGCTTCCTAATTTAAATATTATACATATAAGGCACCTTGCAAATTTGTCTTAGAGACTTCACCTATTCTGGGTCAGAGGCTCATGTCTAACCAAAAAAGAGAGAGAGAGAGAGAGAGAGAAAAAAAAAAAAACCTGGGGACCTATCCAGATCTATTTATCTGAGTCCCTTGATTATCTATATCCTTATAATTATTTAGTAACTGCTGATTCTAGATCTTCAGTCCATGTAAGTCAGATTTGGCAGTTTGATCCTGATTATTAGCTCACCTACAAAGGAAATTAAACTGCTTTCAAAAATTTTGTTGATAAAGGACTGGTGTTGTTATAGAGAAACTTGTGGATATAATGTGGAATAAAGCAAATAAAATTTGCAGATGTTATTGGGAGCTGAGAATTTCAGTGTGGGAGAAAGAATAAATATAAGATCAACGATAGAAAGTAAATTTAGAAATCCTGATTTTTAATTGGAAGAAAAAACTCAATTTATGTTTTAGAGAAAAAACACTTTTAAAGTCTATCTACCAAAATATCCTAGAAATGATGATTAACAGTAACAATAACCTCTAGTGCCTGGAATGTGATCTTGATCATTTTTCACTAAAGAATTAAGGTTCTTTAGAAAAACAACGACTTCAGGTCTGGAATTAGTAATACACAACACAAACCTAAAATATTTTATCATACTGCAAAACGAAAATGCTACCAAATATTAATGTTCTCATGCAAAAAAGATTCAGCAGCAAATATAGAGACTGACAGAGCAGAAATCACTTGATTTGAGCAACAAAGGTAATAACCATGACTGAGTAAGCATCACACATTCACATACACACTGTTCACTTTTGCAAAATGAGAGAAATTAACACTATTATGAAAACATGTTAGTAAAACCAACCATTTATCCTTCTTTCCTATATGGACCATTTCTTTCTTTTTTTTTGGAGAGGTTTTTGCTATAGGGCGTGTGCACTCTCCAGAAAGACACAGAGAGAAAGAAAGCAAGAAATCAACCCCCAGGGGGATGACTACACCGCAATCCCTTCTCCTCCATTCTCCTCTTGGGATCTTGGGCACACATGCCCAGCATGAGTCTAAGCCACTGGGTCCAGGATTCAAACCACAGTCAACTACATGGGAGCCAGTGACATAACCATTATGCTAACTGCTGGTCCCTATATGGACCATTTCTTAGGAGAACTTAAATGGGTGACAGGAAAACTTTCTCTAAATTATTCTAGCTAAGAGAGAAAAGATGAAGGCATCAGAATATCACAGTTTCACAAATTAATAATAAACCTAAACAGCAATCACATTGACTATTGACAGAACACATAGAAAGACAACCAGACATAATGTTGCTCCTAGTGGAGACACACATCATGATGTACCCAAGTCCTTTCTGAAAGAGTGGGGGCAGGGAGAATGAGTTTGAACCTAACCAAAATTCTAGATCTACTACTCAAACTTCACATAACAGAAAGAAAATCAGCAAAATCTATGCTGTGAGATAGTTTACAGAATAAACATACCAAGCAATACTGCAAAAAATAAGAAAAAGGCAAGTTATAAATGTAAAAAGACTTCAAAGATATATCAAAACTACAATGTGAATTTTACTCAAATTCTGATTCAAACAAAATTTTAAAATTATGAGATAATTGGTCAAATGCTAACTTAATATTTGCTGATATTAAAGAATTATTGTAAGTTTTTAGATGTGATACCATTATGCTTAGAGTCTCTAAAAATGTTATAAGGAACAAGGCTAAGATGACCTTCTTGCTACCACTTTGCAATAATGCACTGGAGTATGAGGTAATTCAGTAGAAGACAAAGGGTACGATTGCTAAGAAAAAAATTCTGCCTTCATTCTCAGATGACACAATCATCCACACAGAAAATCTGAAAGAACCAACAATTCCTGAAACTAGTAGGTGACTATAGCAGTTTCAAAATACAGTGTTAAGATACAAAAGTTATCTCTCTATACCAGCAACAAACAAGTGAAGTTTAAAATTTAAATCACATGGGCCAGTAGGTGGCATGGTGTTTAAGGTGTTGGATTCCCACTTGGCCAACTGTGGTTCATGTCCTAGACCTGGTGGTGCACTCGCTCTCTCTCTCTCTCTCTCTCTCTCTCTCTCTTCCTTTCTCTCTGGTAATCACACATGCCCTACAGCAAATTAAAAATAATAATAAAGTTAAATAATTCTTTAAAAATTTGTAAACCACATAACCATTTACATTAGTACAAAATAACAAGATATTTAGGTATAAATCTAATATAATAGTATAGGATTTATGAGGAAAACTACAAAACTCTGAGGGAAAATATCAAAGAATTAAATGTATAATTATTCCATGAAACATGATTCAATATTCAAGATTTTAGTTCTTCTCAATCTGATTTGTAGCTCAAATGCAATCCCAAACAAAATTCTAGCATGTTATGCTGTGGATATTGACAAAATCATCAGAAGTTTATGTGAAGAGGCAAAAGGCCCAGAATAGTTGACATAATATTGAAGGAAAAGAACAAAGTTGGTAGACTGAGACTATCTGGCTTTACGATTAAACTATAAAACTACAGTAATCAACACTGCAGTAGTGGTCGAGGGATACTCACTCAGATCAATGAAACAGAGCAGAAATCCCAGAAATATACCCAAATGAATATATCAACTGATCTAAAATGAAGGAGGAAAAAAATACATTTTCTTTATGTGAATAATTCCTCTTAAAATGTCTTTGCCAGAGTCAGCAGGTTAAGGTACTGGACTCCAACATAGTCGACTGTGGTTTGAGTCCTAGATCTGGCATCTGTCTGTCTCTCTCTCTCATGACTGCATGTGTCCTATAGCAAATTTTAAAAGAATAATAAAAACTAATAATTATTTTAAAATGTCTTTGCTAATCTAAGTCTCATTACATAGCCAAGGTGATGAAAAAGATAAGACTTTTCTGTTTTTCCTTACTTGGTCCCTCTTAAGATGTTTCATTTACTATCACACCTATCACTACACCCAAACAAGAAGAAACTAAGAATCAAACACAAAGAAAAATAAGGTGGGAAAAGTGAGTACTGAAAATTCTTTCGGTGAGTTTTGCAGTGTACGGGAGCAGAGAAATGAGGCAGTAGCAGGGATAAGAGCTAATAAGTCTGTGGCAATCAGTTATTCAGAACTTATTTAAAATAAACTGGGTGAAATGAACATGACAAAGATAGGGCATATGTTGGTCAGACAGGAGCAGAGATAAGGTGCTTCCAGAATGTTCAAGAATCTAAACACAAAATAAACCACATCATCTGCATATAGTGAGTTCACCCTGAAGAGAAAGGTCCACTTTCCTTGCTGCAGTAGCCGAGAGGGAGCAGGGTGAGTAGTGAACTCTCCTGAAATGGGTTTGATTCAGGGGAGCAGCAAAGATTACAGAAAGAGCCTTTCTGAAGAAAGCAGTTGTGTCATGAAGGGGAAGCAAAAGAGAAAGAAGTCTTTTGGATTACAATACCTAGGCTGTCCTAGCCCTTCCTACATGCCAGCTCCTAACAAAAAGGACTCGTAGATTTAGCAAAAATACAGTACTCACAATTACATTTTAATTTCAGGCAAGAAAAGAATTATATCACAAATATTGCCAGGAAAATATTAGGTCATCAGTAAAGTCATGACATGTTTTTCTACAAAATTGCATCATGACTTTCCTGACAACTCAATACTTACACTAAAAAAAGAAGATCCATCATTTGTATGAAATTCAAATTGAACCGAGTGTTCTGTATTCCATTCCTATGTGACTCACATGGGTGATTTCCATGTTTGCCACCAGAGACTCCCTGAGTATGACAGGCACATGTATGTACATGGCCCAGGGACAGCTAGGGCTGAGGGTAGAGAGCAGCATGAAGACCATGTTGAAGAGTCCTGTCTTTGTCTCTCTACCTGTCTTTCTTTAAAATGAAAAAATATCTTTAAATAAAAAATTTGAGTCTACAGGGCTGGGAGGTGGCATGGTAGTTAAGGCATCTGGACTCCCACATGACTGACCATGGTTCGAGTCATGGACCTGGCAGCCTGCTTTCTCACTTTTCTTCTCTCTTTCTCTAGCTTTCTCTCTATCCTTCTCTGGTCAAATTTAAATAAATAAATAAATAAATAAATAAATAAATAAATAAAGTTAAATAAAATAATTCTTTTTAAAAAGTTTGAGTCTATGTATTTAAATAATGTGTGTCAAGAACCACTGATTCAGGGAACCAGCAGTTAGCGTAATGGCTATGTCGCTGGACTCCCACGTAGTCAACCGCGGTTTGCATCCTGGACCCGGTGGCTTAAAACTCACACCAGGCGCGTGTGCATGCGTGCTCAAGATCCCGAGAGGAGAATGGAGGAGAAGGGATGGCGGTGTGACCATCGCCCCTGGTGGGTGATTTCTCGCTTTCTGTCTCTATGTCTCTCTCTGTCTGTTTGGGGAGTGCACACGCCCTACAGTGAATACATCTCCAAAACAAAACAAAACAAAACAAAAAAACCCACAGATTCAGAAATTAGTTAAGGTGTTGGGGTATTAAAGACAAAAAAGAAATTTTGTAATTAATTAAAGAAATTCATTTATGAGAGGAAAAATTCAAGCTGAAACAGATTTTCCCACAGAAATATTTAATACTAGAAGACAATGTAGTAACAGCTACAAGGCACTCTGGGAAAGAATGTGAGACGAGGATTTTATACCCTGCCAAGATATTAACCATACAGACTCCATGTAGTATTATCTTGTAAGAAACTGTTTTTCTCATAAAATCCTCTTAAGGGAAACTAAGAGTACAAACTTTACAAAGTTTGAGGAAGTTTCAGCCTAGAAATGGCTAGTAAGCACTGTATTTTTCCCTAAATAATAAGACAATAATTTGGGTGAAAAAATAATTTGGGTGAAAAAAGTAAAATCTAAACATTGCACACCCTAAAACACAGAAATACCAAAAATCAGAATGGAAAGAGGAAACAATAAGGGAGGTAGTGTACATGCAAGGTTTTTTGTTTTGTTTTGCTTTGTTTTGTTTTATTGGGTTGGTTTTTGTTTTTGTTTGTTTGTTTGTTTTTTGAGAGATTTTTGTTACAGGGCATGTGCACTCACCAAAGACACAAAGACAACGAAACAGAAAGTAAGAAATCACCCCCTAGAGGGGACAGCCATGCCACAATACCTTCTCCTCCTTTCTCCTCTCAGGATTTTGGGCACACACACACACATGCCTGGTGTGAGTTTTAAGCCACTGGGTCTGGGATTCAAAGTGCAGTAGACTATGTGGGAGTTTAGCAACATAACCATTATGTCATCTGCTAGGCCCCATGAAGAGTTTTTTAATACCTGCAGCCAAAAAATATTTACAGCTTACAGGTAAAATACCAGTTATGCGGTGGGAACTATCAATAGATGGATGAATAGAGTTGGGGAAGTATATGCATTTAGTAATGTTTCGTTTGGGAATAAGAAATGCATTATCTATTGAAAAGAATGAAAGTAAAAATTGTCATTCCAAGTCTTTCATATATTTTTCTTCACATGTACAAAAAGTTTTTTGTTTGTTTGTTTGTTTTTTTAAGGGCTCATACTAGCATTGCTGGTAACAGCAAAAGATTGGAGGTAACCCAATGTCTTTAACTTGATATCTGATTAAATTATGGTCTGTGTTTTCAGTGAAATAGTATGTGGCCATTAAAAAGGATGAAGGCCCAGACATAGTACCAGGCTGAATGCTGCTGTGTGGAAGGCTGAAGCTACATAGGAGACCTCAGTTCTTCTCTCAGCCTACCCTAAAAACAGGCATGGTGCCAGGTATTCAAGTGGCTGAGGAGGGACGATAGTAACACAAGAGAAATATTATACAATGAAGGAAAAAGAAACAGTGGATTTCTTGCCTTTTAACAAGTGACTTTTGACTGAAATTTGTATTATCTGCTCACTGACGTAGGAAAGCATTTTTAAAAGACAGTATTAAGGGCCCAGTAGGTGGCACCCAGATCCAGTGGCTTGAAAATCACCCAAAAAACATGCACATGCATGCCCAAAATCCCAAGAGAAGGATAGAGAATAAAGGATTGTGGCATGGCCATCCCCCAATTGAGGCTGCTTTCTCACTTTCCCTCTGTCTGGTGAGTGCATGCATTCTATGGCAAAAAAAAAAAAAAAAAAAAAGAGAAAAAAAAAAAAAAAAAAAAGAGAAAAAAAAAAAAAAAAAAAAGAAAAGGAAAGAAAAAAAAAGTAAAAGACGGTAGTACACAAAACTGAGTAGTCACCATTGAAAAGTCAATGTACATTTTGAGGGTTAAGTTAGCTATCACTCTAAAATTTCCTAAACTACTGCATTTAGCTGTCAGTGAAGTGTCCACCGGTGAACCTGCAAATGAGCTTAACTATACACGTGAAAGCACAGACTGAGAACATCATTTATAATGTGGACATTTAAATCAGATAAGACCCACTTTGATTTAGCTAGAGACCTGAATCTATAATTCCTAGTCAACAAGATTAAAGCCATCATTGCCAGGAGAATAATGATCAGTAACCCAGGGCTTCAACGACCAGCTTAGAGGAAAGGGGAGGAAGAAATAGTCAAGTCTTCAACACTCATATTAAGAAGGTCAACTGTACAAACACATTGTCTTTAAAGGAAACAATAAGCACACATTCGTGTATCTATTACAAGGCAAATATTTTTATCTCAGCTTGGAGGTTTGTGTTAGGAATATGACAATGACATGACAGCTGGGCACAAAAAGGAATCAATTGCTATCACCCATTCATTCATAAACCATCTAACTGGTACAACATAGAAGCCATACCAGGAGCAAGCCTTGTGCTACAGACTCAATATTTCAAGTTCACAATTAAAAACTGAAGTTTAATAGGATGTGCTATATAAAAGTACTTATGGGGAACCAGCAGTTAGCATAATGGCTATGTCACTGGACTCCCACATAGTTGACCACGATTCGTGTCCCGGACCCGGTGGCTTAAAACTCACACCGGGCACGTGTGCGTGCATGCCCAAGATCCCGAGAGGAGAATGAAGGAGAAGGGATTGCGGCATGACCATCTCCCCTGGGGGGTGTTTTCTTGCTTTCTGTCTCTCTGTCTCTCTCTGTCTGGCGAGCGCACGTGCCCTATAGCAAAAACCTCTCCAAAAAAAAAAGTACTTATAAAGGGTTAAAAGGAAAAATTGAGATTGTCAAGGATGACAATACAAATATTACACAAACTATGTCTTAAGGAAAGTTTCATTCTTAATCTATTTCATAACCAGATGGAAAAGAAGAAGAATGCCCTTGCAAATGGATTATCAAGTAATAAGGATGTGGAGTGTTGTTTTTATAATGTGTCTAGGAAATGCAGAATAGCTCTACAGAGTATTGACTGTATTGCAAGTGGTTACAGATGAGGTTGAGATGTACCTTCTATCAGGGTAGACTGTGCCTGAAATAAGGATTGTTTCCTCCTTTCTCTTCTGTTTCTCCCCTTTTCTGTAAAGTTACCAGATGATTATGAACTGAGAATATGCCTTAAAGAATATGTCTTCTATCAGGGTAGGACTTACAAATTATCCCAAAAAAGGATGGGGAAATGGAGGTATTTATATAAAATTATGCAATCTGGGTTTTGCAAAGAGTAACTCTGATGGCGATACTGTGTCTGAAGAATGTAAAAACCAAAGACATTTTGGAAGTTAATGTTAGTCAATAGGTCTTAGTAACTGACCACTTTATATGTCAACTTTAGCAAGAGCAAACAATGTAGCCCCGATTGCCATGGGCAAAAGGGAGATTATAATTCAGGACAGAATTCAAGCCCATCATCTTGGGGACTATGCTACACCACTTTAAGGGGCAGACAACTGAAGGGACCATGACGCAAAGGGTGTCTAACTCCAGGCAGGACTATTCACATACTGCGGGTGCATCTTTTATCTTCTGTCTTATCTGCTTTTCCCTTAGTTATTCAGCTAGATTTTGTAAGTCCTGAAGGCGTTCACAGGTGATTTATTTCCATCTCAGTTCCAGCACATTTTGTACCATTGTGTCCATCCATAAGGAAAAGTATGTTTTGATTTGGTTTAAAAATAAAAGTTGTTTTATGAAATAAAAATGTTGTATTCACCTGGAGACATCTCCTTTGTCAGACCACCTGTTTGTACAAGCCAATTCTCAATCAGTCCTTGAGATTAATAGTGTTGGGATAGGTTTGAACACTCTCGGGAACAGAAAGGGTGATTTAGCCGTGGAGTTGAACAGATCAATCCACCCTACAGCTCACAGTCATCTGGTAACTTTACAGAAAAAGGAAGAAATGGAAGAGAAAGGAGAAAAATAATCCTTATTTCAGTGAGGGGGTTCCATGATTTTTGCTTATATTGGTCTGTGTGATGAAGTGTGGCAAGATGTATATAAACGTAGTGTGTTCACGATAGCAACAGAAACTGCAAAGTGCCTACTGTGGGGGCTGCTAGCTGTGCTCCGACGTCCTTCCCTCTCCTTACGTCCAGTTGGATGCTAGACTTCAATTCACGGCCTCCATTTCACAGGCTCTCTCGCCGCCATGATGACCACGTGACATCTTATTCTGGTAAATAGGATGTAATGTGGATATAAGCAAAATTATCTGTATCTTTTCTGTACCTGTTCTCGAAAGCCGTCCTTGTAAGATACCTAGATATCCTCATGGACTCATTTATCTTCTCCTCAGTCTTATTCCCTGGAGTATGGATATTATGGCTGACCCTCTGCAGCTATATCAAATCATGAGGAACAGAACTGGTATCTTAATAGATGCAGGATATTGTAGAATGAGTCTGGGGCCCTGAAGACTGGTGGAACTGCAGTATCTATCTGCCCCTCGTGAGGGACTTTCATGTGACATAGAACTGAGCTGCTTTCAAACTTAACCATTGTTGTTGTGAGCCTCTTTTGCTTTCAGCCAAACCTAGTCCTTGATGATATACCTAGGAATAAAATAAGAAATGTAGAACACTAAAGTAAAGCACACTATACTTAATGATGGATATAAATGAATACTCAAATCAGTAGAGAATCATGCTAATTTTCTGGTTGAGAAGACTCAATATTATAAAGAAGTAAATTCTTCCACAATTGACCTATAAATTCAATGCAAACACAATCAAAATCTCAATTGGATCTTAATAAAATCCATTAAAATCTTGTGAATCCGAAGTTCTGGAAAATTAAACGTACAAGAATACTCAAAAATAATGTGAACAAAAGGATTATGAAAAGGGACTTGCCTTTTATTAAATATATTGGAGAATATACTAATTGAAATTTTGCTATCAGCCTAAAATAAACAAATTAAAACAAAAAAACACAAACATGTACAAGAATTGTTTAATGTTTGTATTTAAGTATATAGTATATATGTAAAGACAAATATGTATGTTTAGTACTTTTAAAGCGGGGTGTTGAATGATGTTGAGGTAATTAGATGTACAGTAGAAAAAAATGTTAGATGTTTCATATGATTATGAAGAACTCCAGATACATATTCATGTGTAAAACAAATCTAAATAATTAGAAGACAATATAGGAAACCTTCAGTATCATTCTGAGTTGGAAGAGCTAAAACACTGTCAACAGTCATGTGAGAAACTTAACCAATGCCATTATCTGCAAACTTAAAGCTTCTTTCTAATGAATAATAAAGTCAAAACATCTTCGGCTGGCCTAACCAGAAGGATGCCATGCTCCACAGTGCTGGAGGTCACAGACGAGATCGGGGGTCAACTCAGGCAAGCCCACGCACTCCAGGCACCACGCACGTGCCCGTGAGCCTGGCTGACAGGAGAGGCGAGGGGAAGAACAAGGCAAGAGATCCTTTTCAGGGTATGTGTGTCCCACTCTCGTGACATGAATTAACCTTACATAGATACACCTACAACAAATTGGGGGGAAATGTGTTTAAAGCCTTTGTGCCTCAAGTAACAGACGTTAAATTTCCATAAATTCAACAAAATGGGCAAAAGCTTCGCATTTAAAGTTACTGGGAAAAAAATGTAAATAACTTGTGAAAACTAACTAACTAAATAAAAACAAATATACTAATGTTTTAGTAATCAAAGGAATTCAGAGCTTAAAATAAGTTATCAATTTTGGGACTCTAGATTATGTCATTTCTGAAGAATGGGTCAGCCATGGCCTGGCATTTAAGGCAGCTGGATTCCGCATGGCCAATCGCACTGTGTGAGTCCCTAACGGGCAGTTCAAAAACACGCCAGGTGCATGTGTATGCCCAAAATCTCAGAGAGAAATGGAGACGGGCGTGTAGCAGTCACACTCCATTGTGTGTGTGTGTGTGTGTGTAAAATGGGCAAAAGCTTCGCATTTAAAGTTACTGGGAAAAAAATGTAAATAACTTGTGAAAACTAACTAACTAAATAAAAACAAATATACTAATGTTTTAGTAATCAAAGGAATTCAGAGCTTAAAATAAGTTATCAATTTTGGGACTCTAGATTATGTCATTTCTGAAGAATGGGTCAGCCATGGCCTGGCATTTAAGGCAGCTGGATTCCGCATGGCCAATCGCACTGTGTGAGTCCCTAACGGGCAGTTCAAAAACACGCCAGGTGCATGTGTATGCCCAAAATCTCAGAGAGAAATGGAGACGGGCGTGTAGCAGTCACACTCCATTGTGTGTGTGTGTGTGTGTGTGTGTGTGTGTGTGTGTGTGTGCTTTCTCTCCACATCTGTTTCTGCCTCTTTCCCCCAACTCCCAGCAAATGCACGTACCCTCTGGCAACTTAAAGACATTTTTTAAATAAAGTAAAAGAATACAGTTTTGTTTGGGGATGGGTAAGGATGGCACTGTAGGAAAGGAACCTAGCAAGCTCTTTCAGTGCTTACAACATACCTAGCACCTGGCCCGGCAGCTGCACTTCCAGGATTGTGATTTGCAAAAAGTATAGCCACACACAGGCATGTGTGTAAAGTGCCTATTATAATGTTGTTCTTAATATCAGTAAAGAATGAAATCTAGCCATAGTCGAGAGTTGCAAAGGTTTCCCCCAAAGAAGTGAAAAGCAGTAAGGAAAAGAAGTTAAAGAAGGTGAATAAAATTTTCACAATCATGTTAAATGCACACACACAAACCCATACAACAAGTATATGCACAGAAAACAGCATAACCCTAACGCAGCATACCAAGGTGTGAAACGGCACAAGAAACAAGCAAGTTTGAAAGCAACAACTCGTTTTTTCCAGGTACTTCCTGGAGTACCTGATGCTTAATGCTCATGTCATTACACGTACAAAAGCTGTCCCCGTGAGGGAGTTGTGGGACTGAACATGGGCATAAGATCTCCCCTCAAATTCAGCACTACACAGGTGCCTATGGCAGGGTAAACTCACATGGGGAAGGGCCAGACAGATGGCATCTGAGGCATTCACTGGCCACCCTCCTTACTCCATCCTGTCCCCTTTGTGACATGATATCTCAGTCAAACCAAGCCAGGGCTTGGGAGCCAAAGGGTGCATGGTGGTTAAGGCACTGGACACGCCCATGTAGCGGACTAAGATTCAAGTCTTGGACCTGGTGGCTCGCTCTCTCTCTCTCTGCCTGGTCAAATTAAAATAAATGAATGAATAAATGAAATTAAGATAAATAATCCCTTAAAAAAGAAAAAAGGAATCCAAAGGGGATTCATTCAGGGTGGAGCGTGACTGCCTCAAGCTCCAGGCATCAACCTTAGTGACAGCAAGCTGTGTCAGAGAGGGAAGCAGCTTGTCACACGCGTGTTGCTGAGATGAGGATGGACAAGGTGGTGGTAGCTTCTAAGAAACAAGCCAAGGCAGCCACGCTCTTGGAGATGCAAAGTCCACAGATGCCTAACCCTGAACAATCAACGTTTATTGGACGGCAGGGACAAGGGGAAAAGTGCCAGCTCTGCAAGGAAAAGTGTGCATGGAAGGACAGTCCCCACCCCCCAACGACAAGCTGAAGCTTGGCATGTGCTGTCCTGAACGGCTACATCTGTGACCTGTCACGCAGTTTATGCCAATCAGGACCATTGCATTCCTTTCTGGCCATTTCCTGATGGTCCAAAATCCCTTTTACTCCAAACCCAAGGTTTCTTTATTTTTCTTCCTCCTGGAGGATGTCATCTTAACAAGAGAAACACTCATTCCTGATAAATGTTTTGAATTTAAAGAACAAGCTTAGTTGAAAGATGTCTTACTAGTAAAATACCAACCCCGGATGATAGCAAAATCACAGTTTTAACTGTATCAGCATTGCAGGGTATTTTTCAATGAATTCAGGCATTCAGGCATTAGAAATACGGCAGATTGCCCTAGAAGGTGTCTGGTGATGTCTACTTACTGGTACAGTGTGAATTTCAGAGTGGCTTAATTTATTCATATATAACAAAAATACACATCAGGAAATTACGGAAATGCCTAGAAGCTTTTAGTTAATGTTTCAAAATACCTTAACTAAAAAGAAACAAAAATTATTTTATTTTTTTTTCTACTGTCATAAAATATTGTTCTGTTTCTTTAGGCTGGCTCATTAAATGGTATACTCATTTGCCACCTGTTGTTTAAGTGTTTTACAAGTGAATGTTTTAACTTATTTGCCCACAGAGATATCATGTCACAAAAAGATATTTCTCTTCTCACTATATAAACATGGAAACAAATCTTGAAAGGGAAAGCGTTTACAAATTGCCATCACTCTATCACCACTTCAGAGCAGTAGTATGACATAACAGAAAAAGTCAGAACCCAGGGCTACATAAATATACCCTCTTTGACCATTATGACATTTTAAAAGGTGAGTAAATTGGCTGGTTTGTGGTTGACCCTTCCTGGATTCCACATTTCTTTCCCATACCTGTGCCAGTGGGGTTTGGAAAGACAGATATCCAGTCATGATGTATAGAATCCTTTATTGATCATTTACAGAAGCAATGATTTAGAAATCATCTCAAAATCATCTACATTAGGATTTATGCCCCCACACACATACAGCTACTGAATTATAATCTTTAAGGATAAGTTCCAGAATTCTATACAAAGATCTTTCCAGGTAATTCTGGTAATCACCTAACATGACACAATACTGTCCTAGACCTTGTCAAATGCTAAGAAGCATACTTAAGAGAACTGGCAATAAAATTCAGCAGCCTTAAAATGGCAAGAATAAATTATGAAAAACGGTGTGTACTTATTTGCATCTTCTAAAGTCTCTTTATACTGGCCATATGTCTGCCGTCTAGATTTTTACATTATATACCAATATCCACAGAGTAAAGAGTCAATATGTGTCATTTCTGCAAGTCTTCACACCTCCTTACTTATTCATACAATCTTTGCAATCTAGTATCATCATTATAAACTCCTGAGCAGCTATCATCATTTGTAGCTGGTCAAAAGGATGGCTTGCCAAAAACCTACACTTTGCATTACAAATTGCTTGGCTATTTGCTTCTTTTTGCTTACAGCTCCCTGTACCTTTCATGACACATGACATCGTGATGGAAAGACACACACGTGGAGTTACACACTTGCTCCATTAATTTTATTTGTTTACTTAGTGAAAGCTCCAGTCACCGAATCCAAATGGCTTCTTTTTTCTGGGTCAAGAACATGAATGACAAATGAAGTGTGATGTTACTGGAAATTAATCCAAGAGTTACCTTTTCTTTCCCTCTCAGGTTGCTTAATAACTTAGAGTGCTAGGAAGGTCCTCCTTAAGTGTTTAGTTCATTCTCTTGTCTATGGCTAGGTTTTAAAACAAGCTAAGCAGTAAAAGCACTATTCAAAGCCAATTTTTGAGACTACATGGAAAAATAGGTGTGTGCATGTGAGTGTGTAAAATGCAATAAGATCCAAAACTCATATTCTACAGCCATGCAACCCACTACAGAGACTTTTAATTATCTAGAGAAATTACTCCCGGATTGTACTACTTTTGTAACTATATACATTTAATTCAATGGTTTGGAACCATCAGATTGGTTAGTCCATTCTGTTCCTTAGCTTACCAGCCACTGGAACTTTACCCAGGGTGAGCAAAAAGTGATCTAAATGTTATGATTTTAAAGATACTAAAATCATGTGTGCCTTAAAACATTTATCCTTGCTACATAATTATAAGGGCATTTCCTCCCCCCTCTGAATGGATTAAATTTGATGAAGGCTCTGCAGCCTGACTTCATGCATCCAAGTTCCATCTCTACCACCTCCTGGCTGAGTCACCACAGGCAAATTTCTTAACTTCCCTGTTCCTCTCAAGTATAGGTAAAATAAATAAATAAAACCAAACCATCTTTAAGAGCTGTCATCTATTTACATAAAGCATGGGAAACAATGTCTGGCCTGTATGTTGACCATTCTCTTTAATACTATTATTATCAGGTGTGGCGAGCACTGCATACGGAAGCCATCTTGAGCTATCGGCCATCTTGAGCTATCCACCATCTTGGAAACCATTAGGCTTCACTTCCTCACTGAGCAAACCGATTCTCAGAAATCATGTGACCAACCGTTCTCCCCGGAAGTGGTTGGGTTTCTAGGCAACGGGAGAGGTCCACCCACATCAATGATTGGTTCATGCTGTTCTATCTCATTTGCATTTCGGGCAACCAATTGGTTCCCACCAGCTGTATATAACTTGCCATTTCTCCTCAATAAACGGAAGTAGACGGAAGAAGACGACTTGATCAGCACCTTGTATTGTGTGTGCGTGTTTGTCCCATCTCTCACTCCCTCCCCCAGGTAACCTGTTCGACTGTCCAGTGGGTCAAGGCAATCAGGAACCACTGTGAAAACAGGCAGCCGCAATGATTCTAAGCTCTCACTTACCATTATGAATTCATAACAGTCGTTAATGGCTTTACAAACACCGTGCACTTTGTAACTCAGTGTCTAGGCTCCTGACTCCAGATGCTAACCTTTTGTGCAAACACCGTTCAAGTGGTTCCCTCTTCGGAGGCAGCTCCTCTGAGGAGCAATCTCACATTTTGTCTCCTTCAGTAAATATTTTATTGCTTTAGACCTTTTCATGCATGTATGAATTTACCCTCCAATTATCCATTGTAAGGCTCATACTTTATAAGGCTTGGGATCTCTCAAAATATCCACCATAACAAAGGTCACTTCAAAATTTCTCTGAGAGGTAGAAGCACACATTTTTACTTAGGTTATGTGTTTATGTGAGGCACTTGTAGTGGAGAGGCTGCTAGAATTCTGAGTTGACAAAGATTCTCAGCAACCCCTTGGCCCCAGTGCTGCCATAGTGATATGTACATGGGAGCTATATTATGAATATTTGTATTTTACTCTATCAATCAGATAAGCTTTAAGTAACAATAAATGCCATGGTGCCTCCATGGATATTAAGGTGAACAATGTTTCTAAGAGAAAAATTGACAGCATGCTCCACCCACAAATAAGGTAACAACTTCTTCCCTTGCTCCAGTTCCCATTCCAGAAAGCCCCTCTGCACAGGTCCAACAATCTATGGCCATTCTCAACCAGTACAGACAGATGGTAACCTTAGGAAGGAAGCCTATTTGTGGGAATTAGAAGCAAGGTTTTATAGCACAATAAAGCCCAAGACCATATCTTTTTCTTCCATAAACTTGCAGGAAGGAGCCAGAATTTAATTAAACTGCTGTTACTCCTGAACTACAGATTTTGTTTTCTGCCTGTTTCCAAAGTTCTTTATCTCTTTTTTTCTTTTCAGCCAAAAACAAAGGAGAAGGAGGAGGAAGAGGAAGAGGAAAAGAAGACTAGCAGAGGAGAAAGCACCTTCAGGAATACCCTTTTAATTATTTCAATCTCAGTGCAAGGAAGCGCATGACCAGAAGAGATCGCGTGAGTACAGTATATGACATTAGGCACACCTGCTTGAATTCCTGGTTCTACTACTTAACTTGCTGATCTTGCAAAGGAGTCTGGTCTTGCAATGGCTGATCTGTGGTTATCATCCATATGGCCTGTTCAATAGTTGCCTCTTCCCTGACCATCTTACCTAAAGTGCCCTCTACCTAGTCATCTTCCAGTCATCACTTAGTTTAGTTCCTTTGCAGAGACTATCATACCATGAAACTTCCCCTATTATTTGTTTCTTCACTCGCTTGTTGTCTCTGTCCCATTATTAGAAAGTACTTGGTGAGGGTAAGGGCCTTACCCTTTCTGCTAAGTCTTATGACACTAGTACCCACAACTCAGAAGCCCAAGAACCACTCATTGAATGAATAAATGACAAGTAAGCAGTAGGGATGCATAGCATAGATTTTGTGCATTTTAGAGATGACAAAGATGAATATTTCCAATGAGAACTGGATGAGTTATAAGGATGTCTATATTTTAAGCATCTAATCTTAGTCTCTGATTTCTTCAGTCTTTCTCAGCTATAAGTATTTATATTTTCAACCTTCATGCTTAGCACCATTCATTCCTGAGCCAGCACTGACCATAGACCCTACAGGAGAGGTCCAGCAGGAGAGATCTACACCAAATCATTCTGCCAGGACCAAGCCCACAGGGTGGAAGTTGCTAATCACACTCTTCCCTAGAGCAATGCTTTCCTTTAATCCTCACTACATTTTCTCAGCTCCAGTCAAAACTACTGGTGTGTTTCTTTCCTCACTAGGATTTTAGCTCTTTCTGAATCCTAATGAGTTGATCAGGACTTTGCATCATATGTAGTTATCAAAATCCTTGACCTAAGACCAAGGTTCCCATACCTATCATTCCTTTTTTTTTCATTTCCCACAACTTTGATTCTTTTATTTTTTTAAGTTTATTTCTCCCATGAGCAAAGAAGAGGCAGAGACAGCACCCCCAACAAGGTCTCAAAACTGCAATATACCCCCAGCCTTGAGCCAATCCCAGTTCATGGGGTTAAATGACCAGATCATGGCCTGGCAGAGTGTGTTAGGAAAAGATAACGGGTTATTTGCTAAGAAACTTTTTGCAGATATTTAACCAAGAATAATTCTTTAATCACACATTTCCCTCAGTCTTCGCTCTTTTCAAATTCAATAGAAGTTTTAAGTTAAGGAAAGATAGTGTTAATAAAATAATAAAAGCTTAGATGAAATATTTTTATCTCATTTTTATAGTTGACAAAGGTAGTCTTTCCTTTCTTCACCTTTTCATTAGTACTCCTCTCAAATTGGGTATCTCACACTGCAGCACCTTGTTAATATCCAGTGGTCAATCAGGAAGCTCATTTAGTAAAGGATTTTAGAAAAAGAAACGTTTTCTTACTTACTGCAGCCAGTCTATGGCACCAGAGGCATACTAATTAAAATTCCCTATTTTAGGAGTCAGATCCCAGAAGGTGTTAGGTGAGTGGAGTTCTGATGATTATCTGAAGTTGTATCATTAATAAGGAAGTTGAGGCAAAGTAAATTGTCTTAAATATGAACAAAACAGAAGAGCAGGAGAGGGAAGAAAAACTGGCAGATCTGTGACAAGCAGAAGAGGAGATTAGGCCGGAAGGAAGACGAGATGCAAGGGTCATTTCCTCAAAATGTCAGCACATTTAGCCCCTCATTAAAATACTCTGAGTAATGCACAGTTAAAACTGGTTTCCTCTAAAAGGACACATTATACACTGATCTAGCTGATGATGCATTTAAATAATGCTTCAGAACAGAAAAAAAGATAAAAATGTCCCCAGGGTCAGATTGGCAGGGCCAGTCTGAGAGCAGAGCCCATTCAGTCCACCAGCCCCGCCCACACGTTCCGGAGAATCCAGACTGCACTACGGTCACACAGGCCCACTGGGATAGTACACACCTACGTATCTTTCTGTATTCATCTATTTAAGTCAAATTTTACAAATTAGAAAGTGAGTGGTTCTCCTCACTTTATAAGCAAGGGGACAACTGAAAACCAACTTGCTTCTGCATATTTCATTATTTATGATAAAAGTAAAATGTGACAGGAATCACTAAAACTGAACATTTAAATAAGAACAGGTCATTCTTACAAACTTGTGTTTAATTCCTACAAATTGACAAGCATACTGTGGTTAAGATTCTTTCAACTGGTTGTTTCCATTTTAGAGAAGATGTAATCTCCCTAAAGGTCTGAATTTAGAGTTCAGAGTGCAGCTGTCATTTTTACAGATACGGTTTCTCTTCCATCCCCTGTATCAGTTGACAGGCACACACAGTCATGTGTCACAAAACGTTTTGGCAGGGATGAACCACATGTACGGTGGTAGCCCATAGGATCTCAAGGCTACACCTCACAGCTGAGGTGTGTGTTCAGTGGACTATCTTACCTTTACATCTGTGCACTCTGTGACACTCACACAAAGACAAAACCACCTAACCATGCATTACTCGGTGTATCCCTGTCATTGAGTAGCACATGACTACTGAGCCTCACAAAATCTGGGTTAAAGTGAAAAAGGACAGGGTAGGATTGGGGGCTGGATTAAGCCCGAGATGATATGTAGAGAGAGGGAATGTGTGTTTAGACAGGAGGTTCCAGGGAGGTAAAGGCCTGAGAAGGAGAAAGGGCTATGTCAAATATTAGCCCCCATCTTCAGTCATTCATATATCCAGATGCTGCTATCCTCAGAAGTGGTGCTCAGTACACACACGACATAGCATAGTTTTACCACAAAATTAAGCCATTTAAGGTCAGTCATATAGGGCCAAGAAATTATGTAGTAGTTAAGACACTGGACTTCCATGTAGTAGACTGCAGTTTGAGTCCCAGACCCGGTGGCTTGAAACTCATGCCAAGTGCATGTGCATGTGTACCCAAAATCTTAAGAGGAGAAGGGAGTAGAAGAAATTGCTGCATGGTCATACCTCCAGGGGGTGATTTCTCACTTTCTGTCATTCTGGCAAGTGCATGTGCCCCCCAAAATCTCTCTCTAAAAAAAAAAATGGTTAATCATAAGTCCTTACATCTAGAGAATAGCAAAATTCCACTCACTTGAATACAAGACCCAGTAACCTTAATTTGGACTCACCATCTGTCTCCCTAAGAAAGCCCTTCTGCTATTTAAGAAGGGATGGCAGGCCAGCCATGGTGGCAGAGGCAAGGGGGGCACCACTCTGCAATGCTGGAAGCCACATGGAAGACCATGGATTCAGATCCTAGATTCACTTGAGCAGACTGACTAGAATGGCTGGAAGAGGGGGATCACAGTGCAGTGAGGCCCAGGGAGGACTGTATACAGCTAAACCCTGTGTAAAACACACACACAGAAACACATATACTAAAAAATATATACTGAGTTGGCTATGTTAGAAAGAGGAGCAGGCAGAAGCATAGCTTATGAATGTATGCATGTATTTTAGGTTTTTGCCATAGGGTACATGATTTCACTGGAGAGAGAAGGAAAGGGAGAAATCACTCTCAGGAGGGGTGGCCATGCTGCCACAATCCTGGCTCCTCCATTCTCTCGGGATTTGAAGCACACATGCATACACACTCCCTGTGTGATTTTCAATTGGCAGGTCCTGGACTCAAACCATGGTCGGTCAAGTGAGAATCCAGTGCCTTACCCATCACACCACCTGCTAGCCACTGAAAGAAGTTCAAAAATCCATGTGCATAATAAGCATTGTCCAAAGTTGGAATAAATAAAAATATAACATTATGTAGAGAAAAAACTTAAAATTATTTAATAATAAAAATGCATTCTTATCTTCTACTATTGAGCTATCGCCATTTCGTCAGAGAAATACATTTTAGTTTGTTACATATATTTATACTCATATATTTGTAAATGTGTAACTTATAAAATCAAGCACAACACAAAGTACTATATTACATACACACACTCATGCAGACACACACAGATGTGTAAACATACACACACTATCATCATCATCATCATCAAATGTCTGTAAACTGACCTCTAAGAGAAAACAATGGTGCGTAGCTTCCCTCGGCCCTTCTAAGAAAGAGGACTCCAAGAACTCGAAGCCGCCTCGCCTCGTTCAAAGTCACAAACACCAAGACCACGTAGCATTCTCAGGATCAAAGTAACATATGCAGACTCCACTTACTCAGATGTTGCATCAAAACATGAAAGCCTTTTTTACTTTTGAAAAACTCTATTGGATCCTGTCAGAGAATTTGTGTATGATTTTCCTATTTCTCTGTTTTAATTATTAGAGGCATTTGCATAAAAATGGGATCTTTAGCTGTAAGAGTTCATCTGTTCCTGCTGTTTATTTCTCACTCGAAGTCATAATCCAGTATAAGATATATAGCAGCAGGAGGAGATAAACTCTTAAAAGACAAAGATCTTGTCTTCATGCAAATGATTCAAATAATATTTTTGAAGTCAAGCCTAAGATTGATGGTACACAAATAACACTGTCTGTAATATATTTTTCTGTAAATTTTAGGATTTTTTTTCATAGTGTTTGCTGAACAAAGAAAGTATTCAGAAGAAATGATAAACATTTTATCTAGCACACATCAAGATATATTACCGAGAAAATCAGATATAATTGGAATGTGGCCAAGGGGGTCAAATGCCACTTTGAAAAGGGTCACATCATGTTTAACCAACATCTGTGAAGGCTAGACAATTCAGTTAACCTTGGAAATGTCCCCAACTGGGCAGAGCCTTATCATGATGCCTCACTGCGATACCCAGAAGCATCCGACTTTGTGTTTGCTCCCCAGTGATAGTCTTTCAAATGCATGGACAGACCAAAATGGCTGCTTCCTAATCCATATCCATAGCCTGCCATCAATGCACAATGTCAAAAACTGATAATGCACGAGTACCAAAGAGCTGTGGGAAGATTTTTTTTAATTTAAATTTATTTATTTACATTTGTTCACTATACATCATTACAACATACAAAATGATATTTCCCATCCAGAATACACTGTATATTGGCTCAATCAAGCACATCAACATACGTGTTATCATTAACAAACAATTTTCCATTTCTTGTTTCCTGTATATTTTGGGTTTTTTTGTTGTTTTTGCCATCCTTGATTCCCTGTCTCTCATCATCTGCCATGTTCCAGCCTCCTCCCACACTGTCTCTGGTATCCATGGTTGCTTTCTATGCTTTTCCCCCATTTTATTGATTTGCTAATGAATTTAATCTAAATATTTCCAATAGCAAGCGCAGGTGATACATACATATCCATGAACACAAGTCTGGCTTTAGGCATAAACCTCAGTGAGTAGAATGAACATACTATAAAGTAGCACCTAGCTGGGGCTATATAGCTTACCGCAGTCATCAAATATATGCATTGTTTTAAACTTCAAGAAAGAGTTTCTGTGTTTTTTTTTCTCCTGAAACTTTTTTTAAATTAATTTATTTACCTTCATCACCTAAGCATCGTCACAGCATACAAAATGTGGTTTCCCACCCAGAATATACTACATAGTGGCTTAATCATGCATGCTATCATCAATAATTTTCCATTTCTAGTTTTATATAGAATGGCTGGAAGAGGGGGATCACAGTGCAGTGAGGCCCAGGGAGGACTGTATACAGCTAAACCCTGTGTAAAACACACACACAGAAACACATATACTAAAAAATATATACTGAGTTGGCTATGTTAGAAAGAGGAGCAGGCAGAAGCATAGCTTATGAATGTATGCATGTATTTTAGGTTTTTGCCATAGGGTACATGATTTCACTGGAGAGAGAAGGAAAGGGAGAAATCACTCTCAGGAGGGGTGGCCATGCTGCCACAATCCTGGCTCCTCCATTCTCTCGGGATTTGAAGCACACATGCATACACACTCCCTGTGTGATTTTCAATTGGCAGGTCCTGGACTCAAACCATGGTCGGTCAAGTGAGAATCCAGTGCCTTACCCATCACACCACCTGCTAGCCACTGAAAGAAGTTCAAAAATCCATGTGCATAATAAGCATTGTCCAAAGTTGGAATAAATAAAAATATAACATTATGTAGAGAAAAAACTTAAAATTATTTAATAATAAAAATGCATTCTTATCTTCTACTATTGAGCTATCGCCATTTCGTCAGAGAAATACATTTTAGTTTGTTACATATATTTATACTCATATATTTGTAAATGTGTAACTTATAAAATCAAGCACAACACAAAGTACTATATTACATACACACACTCATGCAGACACACACAGATGTGTAAACATACACACACTATCATCATCATCATCATCAAATGTCTGTAAACTGACCTCTAAGAGAAAACAATGGTGCGTAGCTTCCCTCGGCCCTTCTAAGAAAGAGGACTCCAAGAACTCGAAGCCGCCTCGCCTCGTTCAAAGTCACAAACACCAAGACCACGTAGCATTCTCAGGATCAAAGTAACATATGCAGACTCCACTTACTCAGATGTTGCATCAAAACATGAAAGCCTTTTTTACTTTTGAAAAACTCTATTGGATCCTGTCAGAGAATTTGTGTATGATTTTCCTATTTCTCTGTTTTAATTATTAGAGGCATTTGCATAAAAATGGGATCTTTAGCTGTAAGAGTTCATCTGTTCCTGCTGTTTATTTCTCACTCGAAGTCATAATCCAGTATAAGATATATAGCAGCAGGAGGAGATAAACTCTTAAAAGACAAAGATCTTGTTTTCATGCAAATGATTCAAATAATATTTTTGAAGTCAAGCCTAAGATTGATGGTACACAAATAACACTGTCTGTAATATATTTTTCTGTAAATTTTAGGATTTTTTTTCATAGTGTTTGCTGAACAAAGAAAGTATTCAGAAGAAATGATAAACATTTTATCTAGCACACATCAAGATATATTACCGAGAAAATCAGATATAATTGGAATGTGGCCAAGGGGGTCAAATGCCACTTTGAAAAGGGTCACATCATGTTTAACCAACATCTGTGAAGGCTAGACAATTCAGTTAACCTTGGAAATGTCCCCAACTGGGCAGAGCCTTATCATGATGCCTCACTGCGATACCCAGAAGCATCCGACTTTGTGTTTGCTCCCCAGTGATAGTCTTTCAAATGCATGGACAGACCAAAATGGCTGCTTCCTAATCCATATCCATAGCCTGCCATCAATGCACAATGTCAAAAACTGATAATGCACGAGTACCAAAGAGCTGTGGGAAGATTTTTTTTAATTTAAATTTATTTATTTACATTTGTTCACTATACATCATTACAACATACAAAATGATATTTCCCATCCAGAATACACTGTATATTGGCTCAATCAAGCACATCAACATACGTGTTATCATTAACAAACAATTTTCCATTTCTTGTTTCCTGTATATTTTGGGTTTTTTTGTTGTTTTTGCCATCCTTGATTCCCTGTCTCTCATCATCTGCCATGTTCCAGCCTCCTCCCACACTGTCTCTGGTATCCATGGTTGCTTTCTATGCTTTTCCCCCATTTTATTGATTTGCTAATGAATTTAATCTAAATATTTCCAATAGCAAGCGCAGGTGATACATACATATCCATGAACACAAGTCTGGCTTTAGGCATAAACCTCAGTGAGTAGAATGAACATACTATAAAGTAGCACCTAGCTGGGGCTATATAGCTTACCGCAGTCATCAAATATATGCATTGTTTTAAACTTCAAGAAAGAGTTTCTGTGTTTTTTTTTCTCCTGAAACTTTTTTTAAATTAATTTATTTACCTTCATCACCTAAGCATCGTCACAGCATACAAAATGTGGTTTCCCACCCAGAATATACTACATAGTGGCTTAATCATGCATGCTATCATCAATAATTTTCCATTTCTAGTTTTATATATATATATATATACACACACACATATACACACACACACACACACACACACCCTATGTCTGACCCTCTGAAGATGAACCTCTCAGTTAAAATTTCAAATAGAGCTACCCTGTCTCTCCCCAGGATACCTGTTCTCGTTACTTCTATTCACTTTGCCTAAACAGTGCTCTCCACAGAATAGGCACTCAATAAATAACACTGAATGAAAAAAACGCTTCAGACATTTTACTGTTTACTCTGAATAGTAAGGCATTATTCATACAGTTACTACCTTCACATACAGGACCTTGCTTGGTTTTCAAAAACCTTGTGAGAAAAACAGAGAAGATACTAATAGCCCCACGTTTTAAAGTGAAAACTAATATAGAGAGGTTCAGTTATTTACTTATAAGTCATGTAACTAGGCGAAGTTACATCTGGGTCTAGAGGTCAGGCAATCTGCATTTTTTGTTTGTTTGTCTCTTTCCTTCGAAAGAGAGCGAGAAAGACACCCTGACAGGGTCTTGCATGCTGCCCTCTCCCTCCCTCTTCTGCCCTCAGCCTTCCAGACAGGTGGGATCATTAGTGGACACACTCACAAGGTTTCTGGCTTTTACATTCAGTATTTACACTTCATCTTATACATGTAAAAAAGATCGCTGGAATACTTATAATAAAAATGAACTAACCAAGTAAAAAATTGAAGTCAAAATATACTTTACTAGATGAAAGTGTTGGAGTCATCATCAGCCGGAAGGAGGAGGGAGACATTCAATAGTAGTGAGTTCATTTGTTTTAAAGATCATCCAGTTAGTTCACAGCTAGGTGGGTATTCTGAAACTATAGGACAAATTCCACTTAAATATACATGATATTTCTGTTTTGCTTTTAGATGTCCTAAAAGATTCTTGGGGATATAACATTCAGAAAGCATTGTTCTAGAAAGCATGTTATCATGATGAAAAAGCAAATGGGGGACCTGACTCTGCCTGATTTGCAAACTGATTCCATCTACTGGAAAATCTAGTAGCTTCCAAGCTCCATCCTGCTAACGGAATAAACACTTAGTAGAAATTCTTAAAAATTAAGCAAATAGTCTGGTGAGTTGTAAGTCTGATTTCTCAGTTATTTGCCTGTTAAAAATACCTTGATTTCTCTCCCCAAGAAGCCTGTTATGGTTACTTCTGTATTACTTTGCCTGAGCAGTGCTTGTCACACAACAGGGACTCCATAAAAAACATTGGATGAAAAATATGAGAGTTACAGTCTCATCCTCTCTACTCCCTGCCCTCTCTCTCTCTTTCATCTTGAGTTTTGGTTTCCTCTGAAGTTCCCACCTAAATAAAAATACTTAAAATTTATTATAATACATTCTTCTATAATTTTTATTTATTTTAATTTCTTTTATACATTCGCTTAGCTTGTAAAGCTAATGTTCCAACATGAATACATTTCTCACAGTCCCCTTGGGGATTCTATACATGTTATCATCAACAGATAATAACCCATTTCTCTGTCCCATAAATGTCTTGCCTCTCTATTTTTCTCCTTAATGTCTTTCCTCAGACTCTCCTCCTTCTCTCACCCTCTAAAACCTGTATATGGATGGGCTCTTAATGCAGCTATAAATGTATTAGTTCATGGTTGGAGTGTACAGAGTGCATGAATTTAATACTTGATAGTTTCTTCTAATTTCTACCTTTCAAATAAAGAAAAAAAAAGTGGAGTAGGATTTTTGCTATAGTTATACCAAAGTATAAGGAGAAAAATAAAATTTAGCTAAGTTAACTTTTCATTCCATCCTTTACTGTGAAAAATAAAATATACACCTCACATCAAATAAGTTTGTGTATGTGAATGTATCTAATCTATAGCTGAGTAACAAATGACCCCTAAAGTTACTGATGTGCAGCAAAAATGCATTCTTATTTCTCATAACTCATGGATGGTGATTCTGCTGACCACATCTGGACTTGTTTACATGGGCTGAGCATCTCTAATCCAGAAATCCAAAATTTGAAATGTTCCAAAAATCTGAAACTTTTGGAGCACCAATGTCATGACATAAGTGGATAATTCCACACCTGACCTCATGTGACGAGTGGTCATCAAGTCATTTGCAACATAAAATTATCACATGAAATTATTTTTGGATTACATGTATAAAGTATACAAGAAACATAAATGGATATTGTGTTTAGACTTGGGACCTACCCCCAAGATACTCCATTATGTATGTGGAAATATTCCAAAATAAGAAAAAATATCCAAAATCCAAAATCCAAAGTGCTAATCTATTAAGTACTATGTTCAACTACTCTCATCACTTTAATATTCCGAAGACATAAATTTTAAGTGAAATCAACACTAGTTCATTGAGACAGCCTTACTCTTTACCTTAAAAATCGGTCAGGATTCAATTGCTGCTAAGTAACAAAGACCCAGAATAACTGTGGATAAAACAAGATGAGAGTTGATCTCTAACTCATAGAGAAGTCTGGAGATAAGCAGCACAGAGGGCTCCCCTGCTCGGAGGCTTCAGAGACCTGGGGGCCTCCCAGCTTACCCTCCCCACCCGCAGAGTATCTGGAACACAGGACCGCACTTCACTGCAGGGGAGCTGGGAAATATTGTTCTAGGCTTTTTCTTCAGTGTTTGTTCACGGAATCCACAGCCTCCTATTGTGAAGGTAATGGTGAGTGGGTATCAGGGGACAGGTTGCCATCTTAACTTCCTCTTATGTGCAAAGAAACGCTTGATCCCTGGAGTCAGAGGTTGGATTCCCTCACAGTACCCTAGCATGGACGATTTCTCTGAGTGATTCTTATGGAACCATAAGAGGGTAAGCAGACCTGTCCTCATTAATTCCGTATTCTAACCATACACCCGTGATATGGAGAAATTCAGTGCATTTACAACTACAGAACCGCTGCATGTTGAACTGTTACAGTTGGCACAGTCACTGCAACTCACCGAAATTTACATGAAGAAGTGAAAAGACATCAAGTGCACAATCAGGCAGCAAGAAGTGTCTTAAGGGAAAAGAATACAGTGGAATTTGGGATAAGGGAATGAATGACCCGCAACAGGTAGGCTTAGAAAGGAGAGGGCTAGGGCCAGCGAATGGCATAGCAGTTATGTTGCTGGATTTCCATGTGGTCCATCATGGTTTGAGTCTCAGACCCAGTGGCTTGAAAATCATGCTGGGCACATGTGTATGCAAGCCCAGAATCCCAAGAGAATGGAAGAGAAGGGATTGTGGCATGGCCATCCCCCCTGGGAAGTGATTTCTTACTTTCCCTCTCACTGTCTCTGTCTCTTTGTCTTTCCAGTGAGCATATATGCCCTAAGGCAAAAACTTCAATAGATAAGAGAGATAGATTTTTGGATGGATGGATGGATGGATGGATAGATAGATAGATAGACAGACAGACAGACAGACAGATAGATAGATAGATAGATAGATGAATGAATGAAAATCAAAACAAGAAAGAAAGGAGAGGGCTACTTTAGGTTCGTGTGTTATAAGCAGATGGATGGATGGATGGAAGGAAGGAAGGAAGGAAGGAAGGAAGGAAGGAAGGAAGGAAGGAAGGAAGGAAGGAAAAGGGGACATGTTCCAGTCAATTAAAACTAAGGGAACACATTATTGTTCTACTTTTGAAGTAAAAGTTGTTCATTGGTTTTTAAGTACTCAATTTATATTGTCACCGCATGATTTATTAACATCTCTTACCATCTTTCCTGCATGTTTCTTACAAACATACACACAACACATGTGCTTCTCCCTTCTGACTGTAATCAGTTCTAACTCTGCACCAATGTTCTCAGCATCCAGGAGGCCCTAGTGCCACCAAAGAACAGCATCACTGCACTGACCAAGAGCACCTCGAAGGCCCACCTCGGAGAGGGAAGTCCAAAACCGCCCAAAAGGTTAAGGAGGACAACCTCTTCAAGAAGAAACAGCCACAAAGGACAAAGTGCCACATTTCCCCAATTCATCTTAGCTGTTTTCAAACTTCATCAGATAAGTTCGATTTAGTCAATATGCTTTCCTAGATGGAACAAGTTGTACCATGGAATTTTTTTTTTTTTTTTTTTAGGTTTTTGCCATAGGACATATGTGCTTACCAGAGACAGAGAAGGAAAGTGAGAAATCACCTCCCAGGGGGATGGCCACGCCACAGTCCCTTCTCCTCCATTCTCTTGGGATTTGGAACATGCACGCACATACACCGACCGTGATTTTCAAGCCCCTGGGTCTGGGACTGAAATCATGGTTAGCCACATGGAAGTCTAGCACTTTAACCACCATGCCGCCTACTGACCTCACCATGGAGATTCTTTTATTCACTCAAAGTTTCCCATCCCCTTATGAATATGATCTATTGGCCTCCATTTAAACAGCATCATCTAGCCAAGTAGGGACGTAACCAGGCCTTGAGTAAGAACAACTGGGTATGGACTCCAGATCCTACAATGACTGATTTTAAAGAAAAGGCTTAGTTCCTACCATCATTTCAGTTTTCTGTCGACTACAATGACTGAAACGTGTGTACCTTTCTCCTAAGCAGTCTTGGTGCACTCCCTGCTGTACTGATTGTTCCAAATTAGAGGCCTGCTGCTTCCCTGTGGATGTCTTGCTGGAACATATAGATTTTCTATTGAGCTGCTAGGGCTCTGCTGCAGTTTTGCACAGTAGCCAATTTAAGCAAACCGGAGCAAGAGATGCAAGCCTGCTGCATAGTCAGCATAGGGATTGTCTTCCCAAGACAAATACGATGGGGAGGAAGTCACATCCCAGTCACGCAAAGCATGGCTGGGGGCCCGGGCAGACTGCACTACTTACCTGACCATTCTAACCCATACTTTCCTCATCTACAAACCTGGGAGACTAATGCCTGACTTCTGAATAACATGGATTAGAGATACTGCATGTAAACCCCCTACCACAGTATCCAACGTGTAATGGTACCTCGTTATTAGTATTGCTATTATAAAAGTGAAAGAGCACTGGTTTTGAAAATGGAGAAAATCTTGCATCATTAACAATGATGTTCAAAATTAGATCCCAATATGATCATGCCTCTTGTATAATTATAAGTAAAATCAATAATAAACATCGGGATGAGTGTTGGGAAGTTTAACAAATTTCTGACTTTTCTTCCATCAGGACTGCTCTTATTCTTTTCAGAAAATGTCACTTTTCAAAATTTTTTGCCTGAAGCACATTTCTAATTTGCCTTTGGATAATCCAGCACTATTTAAAATGTGCTTTAATCACTCTCACACAAAAACGTCCATTCCTCTCTGATCTTTTTATTAAGTATTTCAAAAAGATCCTGAAAAATGTATTACTAAAAAAAACTGAGATATTGCCTAAATAGGAAACAAAATGTAAATGTCCATATTGAATACACTGGGTATTCCCATTGGTGCCCTGAGGCAAAGATTGAAATTTTAATGAAATGAAAATTAAATCAAAATTTGTCTAAAAGCAGAATGCATAGTGTAAAAAGCCAGGGCTGGGGGAACCAGCAGTTAGCGTAATGGCTATGTCGCTGGACTCCCACGTAGTCGACCGCGGTTCGTGTCCCGGACCCGGTGGCTTAAAACTCACGCCGGGCGCGTGTGCGTGCGTGCCCAAGATCCCAAGAGGAGAATGGAGGAGAAGGGATTGCGGCGTGACCATCCCCCCTGGGGGGTGATTTCTCGCTTTCTGTCTCTATGTCTCTCTCTGTCTGTCTGGCGAGCGCACGCGCCCTACAGTGAAAATC
>NW_006160006.1:3384070-3390863 GCF_000334495.1 Tupaia belangeri chinensis | reverse complement strand
TCACGCCGGGCGCGTGTGCGTGCGTGCCCAAGATCCCAAGAGGAGAATGGAGGAGAAGGGATTGCGGCGTGACCATCCCCCCTGGGGGGTGATTTCTCGCTTTCTGTCTCTATGTCTCTCTCTGTCTGTCTGGCGAGCGCACGCGCCCTACAGTGAAAATCTCTCCAAAAAAAAAAAAAAAGCCAGGACTGGGAACGGAAGGACCTGTGTAGGTTCTATTCATTCATTCATTTCAAACTTATTTCCTGAGCACCTACATTCCACTAGACAATATCCATACTACTGCCAATGGGGCTAATGTATTTCCCGCCTTCATGTAGTCCACACCCAGTAGGAAATCAAGTCAGTATGCACATAATTGCGAGGAGCCGAAAGGAAAAGGAAAACGTACCATAAACTGTGATAGAGATACCGAAACTGACATAAGGAAGTTTTCCTTGAGGAAATGCCTTCATGATCTGGGCCCAGCTGAGGCTGTGAGTGGATCTCAGCATCAAGACCCTTCTTGCTGTGCTCTCTCTCTCTGTCTCCCTCTCGGTTTCTCTTACATAAAATAGATAAACTTATTTAAAAAAAAAAAAAAAAGGAGTGTTAGTAAGAGGTTTGAGAAGATTATGCAACTCCCATATTCCAGGCATTATACACAGCTCCAGGAGAAAGGAAGCTGATCAGCTAAGACTAATCCTGACACCAATGACCTGACCAGTATGTGACTGACATGGGAGTGACTCTGTCAAGAGACCGTTTAGAAAAGGTGATGTTCAGGGTATGTTCAGCCATTTCATCTTTCCACAAAATAAGACCCTCAACATTAACTGATAGAAGGAAATTTCCATACTGAAGGATAGACAGATTTTAAGTTCAATACAGAATTTCTTTTTCTTTCTTTTTTCCTTTCTTTATAGTTTATTTATTTATTTGCTTATTTGTTCATTTGTTTATTTTTGGATAAAGTTGTTTTCTGTCACGATCCTCCTGCCTCACCCTCCTGAGTAGCTGGAACAGGAGTGCACCACAGTGATGCGCTTTTAGGGGTGCTGGGAATAGGACCCAGGCCTTCCCCGTGGCCTCAGCTTGCTCAGTATCAGCATCAAGCAGTGTGTGATGCTACAGCTAGGCCCAAAGTTCTTGCCTTCCTATACTATAGGTCTCAGCACTTACTTTTACAGTCAGCAATTACAGTTATTGATAATCTTATTGTTATTGGCCATGTTTACATAACTAACTCAGAAAAATTATATTCCTGTATTTGATTTAAAAAGTCAGCATTTTCAGTACTATACCATAAAATTCAATATATTGGTTCTGCCCTAAAACCACTAGCTTCCTCAGGACAAGCAGATGGCATAACGGTTACGTTGCTGAACTCCCACATGGCTGACCACGGTTCAAGTCCCAGACCCAGTGGCTTGAAACTCACACTGAGTGCATGTGCGTGTGTGCCCTAGATCCCTAGAGGAGAACAGAGAAGTAGGGATTGTGGTGTAGCCATCCTCCCTTTCTGTCTCTCTGATTCTCTCTGTGTCTCTGGTGGGTGCATGTACCCTATAGCAAAAATCTCTCTAAAAGAAAAAAAAAAACTAACTTCCTGTAAAGCGATTTCATATTCCTTGTAAACTGTTGGAAATACTAGAAGCACAGCATATAACATTTTTGCCATGGAACTTCCATTCCTCCTTCTTATGATCGTTTGCTGGATTTTATTTAGAGATTTATTAATGGTCATCCAGTCCACATGGAGTGCACAGAGCTGCCCCCCGTCCACCCAGCCACAGTTACAGACTGGAGCTATGACCCCAGACTTGGACCACAGCCCTGGTAACAGTGATCAGCTACGTGACAAAAAACAGATTTAATAGAATCAATTCTGGAACATGAGTGTACCTGCTGAAAGTAAAGAAAGTTTTTGTTTGTTTATTCATTTGTTTGTTTCGTTTTGTTTTATACTTGTTCTTGCTGTAAGGAAGCCTGATATTACTGATAGCCAGCTTTCCACCATATGGAGAAAAACAATGTTCTGATCACCTAGAGCTTCTCATCCAGCTGCTCCTCAAACTTGTCTCTGGACATTTCAATACGTCAACATTTTACTACTGTTCTTTCTACCTGAGCCACTTTACATGTTTTCTGTCTATTGGAACTAAGACAATTCTAAGTGATACTATTTAATTCAGTCTTAAGAGAAGCACATAAAGATAGGTAAACAAATTCAACAGCACTGTCCTGTGTTGTAAAAAAAAGGGGGGGGGGGGCTGCTTCTTGGGACCAGCAGATGGCCTAACAGTTACGTAGCTGGACTCCGACAGAGTCAACCATGGTTTGAGTCCTAGACCGGGCAGCTTAAAATTCATGCCAGGCACTTGTGCGCTTGTGCCTGTGTGACCAAAATCCTGAGAGGAAAATGGAGCAGAAAAAGTGGCTTCTAAATTCTAAGGAAGAATGCAAAGTTCTGTTTACAGTAAATATTCTTCAATTACTATACACATTTCTTAGAGACTCAATCATACAAATAAATGGAAAGACACCTATATTACTTATTAACTGGCTCGCTATCTAGATTGAATTATATCTGATCTGATTGCGCCTAGGTTTTCAAAAGCTCAATTTTAAACCTTAACTTCACCACAACTGAGCCTCAGTTTCCTCTTATGTGAAATAAACATGATAAAAACAGAACTTATCTCATAAGTTTGCATGAGTTTAAATAAGACGCTGTTTGCAAACTCAGAAGGTGAGTGCTCAAAACACTAGCTGTTAGGTATTGTTCATAGACAGTATTAGGGTAAGGATATATGCTTTATCACTGGAGCTAAAGAAAAATATTGGGTTTTCAGACAAGTCACGACATATTTTTCTGTGTTTTTTATGCATAAATGCATCATGGCTTTTCCAACAACCCAATAGTTAAGTGATAAGTAGGTAAATTTTAGTAATGCTTCTGGTCTAGCATCATTTATTTTAGACACATAGCAAGATTTTACTTATAAATGCAAGTTATTTTATATGCATGTGGTGTATATATAATATATATATATTAGGTCGTTGGGAAAGTCATGATTTTTTTTTTTTGCAAAGTAAAGGTGCATCATGATTTTTCCAATAAGTATATATATTCACATTCTAATCCCTACCTAGCTGTATACCTGACCTTAAATATCTTAATTCGTTATTACCTCTACCAGAGGAATTACTTTCAGCACTTGGTCAAACCAAGAATGACGAGCAATGCTCAGGGAGTTCTGGGCTGCTTTC
This sequence comes from Tupaia belangeri chinensis, assembly GCF_000334495.1. NCBI lineage: Eukaryota > Metazoa > Chordata > Mammalia > Scandentia > Tupaiidae > Tupaia > Tupaia belangeri. The sequence continues at coordinate 3,387,611 of NW_006160006.1, read as the reverse complement.
TTATTCCTTTGGATAATGTGTTTGACATTGAGTAGCTAAACCTTATCTACATCAAGATTAATTGTTTTCTATTGAAAAGAAAAAGATAGCAATGACAAGAGCATCTTCCAGTTGACCAGGAACTAGTATTTGGGGATAGGCAAAGTGAAGATGGCTGAGAATACAGGCTTCTTGCTGTTGTCCTGCAAGTTTCACTAGAACACCTGCCAGCACCTCACAGAAGCCAGTCCTGTGTATCTTCCTCATCCCTGTGAACTAACACGAATCACGGCTCATCCCACTCAGATCTAGGAGAAACCTAAATTTTTAAATATATATACAAAATAAAGTCTAAATTCACTTTAAAGTCACAACTATGTCACTTTAAACAGGAGTCATTATTAAAATGCTGAGATTTGGGGCTGCCCTATAGCCTAGTGGTCAAGGGAGTGGGATCCCACGTGGCCAATCTTGGTTCAAATCTCTATCTCTGTGGCTTGAAAAACATGCTAAATGCATGTGCATGCATGCCCCAAATCCTGAAGTGATGGAGAAACGGAGAAGGGATTGCTGTGTGACCACACCCATTGCTGAGTGCACTCTCACGATCTCTCTCTCTCTCTCTCTCTGGTAAGCACACAATCTCTGGCAATAAAAATTATGAAATTTTAATAAATTTAATGAAGTTATTCTTTACTGCAAAAGTATTCTCAAATTTTATCAGGCTAATTTTTACTTCAAGATGACTTGTAACTAAGGAACATTTAAGTCAATATATAAATTTTAAAAATTTCTATATGACACGTTAGCATGTATGAAGAGTAAATGCTGGTCACTGTAGCGCAAACTAGAATTACATGAACTTTAATAGAAATAAAACCTCATCTAAGAGCTAAGGAATGCAGAGATTATTCACTGAAATGAAAGAAAAAAGAAACCTTTTTGTTAGATGTATTTTCATTCTTCCTGCACCTACAATTTACATCTCTCCATGTTTCCAATTCTTTTTAGGAACAAGTTGAAAATCTGAGATGTGCAGCTTTATGAAGAAATCTGACAATTCAGATGAGAATGTTCTGCCTGTTTTTCTTTCTTTTTTTTTTTTCTTTTTCAGTCCAATTCATTTTTAGTCCTTATTTGCCTGGGAGAATGAAAATAGGAATTTCTTCTTTTCATCTTCAGCTAGATTCTCATGCCTAGTGCTGCCAATAGTTCTGCAATAAAGTTTCTTAACAAAGATAGATTAACTCTACCAGTATTTCCCTTGATTTTTTCTCTCATTATCTGCTTCTCTGTAAGCCTAGAATCTTTCCGACCATTGATCTGAACGAGAGAGTGCATGGTTCGCCAAGTGCTCTTCATTTGCCTTCCAGCGTCTATAATGAGACTTGGATCCTGGAGCAGTTACTGACAGGTCACCATGATGAAACCGCTCTGGTTTACCTGGTCTACTCAACGCAGTCACTGAAGCATTGACTTAAGTTTGCGCACTTTCCTATGCGTCAGGCTGTCGGGCATGGCAGAGTGCCCGTTCTGTTATGAGGCAACAGAGCGAAGATAAAAACCATAATGTAAAATATAAATAGGGTAAAAGCAAAATAGGAGTTCTTTCAGTGCCGGTATTCTGTGGGCAGACCACCACAGGAGGGGAAAGAAGATTTCCCTTTGCAGTTTTTAAATCAGGTTATTGGTTTACTTTCACATGTGTTGTAATTATGAATGCTATTAAGTATGGTAAGTTGAACATGCATAAATAACACCGGACATAAAATAAAGAGTAATGACAACATTTCATATTTGTGCTGCACTTTTCCTTTTTGGAATGTTTCACACATATTGTCACCAAACACATGTGTGATCTTCATTCCATTCTTTGAGGAATGACATGATCTAGGATTGTGGATGTTCCAGATAAAAACAAAGGCACTGAAAAATCTTGGGCATGAAACTCACACAGATTTGGGGTTCACATTGACATGTGATCCACAAGCCAAAATTTAACATAAAATGGGCTCCAGGCCAATGATATGGAAAAAGGTACCTGGAAGATAAAAAATAAATCTCAGGAGAAATATCTTCTTTCATAAAGAATTATCAGTGTGGGGAAAATACTTACTAAAGATGAACATATACAAAACAAAATTACAAGGAAGAGTCACAAGACAACAAATGGTAATGATGTGAGATACACACACATATTTATAAACCTTATGATGGTAGAACTGGATACAAAAGAAAATATATGCATTTTTAAAGACATAGGAAAATAAGCACAATTTTAAGACTAACATGACTTTAGCAAAACTTTAAAACAAAAATTAAATATTTAGGGAATAATGAAGCAGCAAGTTAGATATGTCAGAAGGGGGAACTAATATACTTGAAAAGAAAATTACCTAGAATGTTCTATGGAGAAATAGAGAAATGGAGGATAGAATGAGAGGGCCCAACATACAATGAATAGCAGTTTCAAAAACCTGAATTAGAGAGAAATTAAATCAGTATGATATTAATACATAGATAAGCAAACAAACCAATGAAACAGAAGAGGTAGTCATGAAACACCTCTATCTATACACATGTTTGTATAAAAAAGTAGAATAAACCTAATACCAAAGGTATAATAATAAACCCACTAAAGGATAACATGGGAGAATATCTTTCAGACCTTGAGAGTAAACAATTATTTTTATCCAGAGCACAAAAATACACTAACCATAAAGGAAAAGATTAATAAACTGTACTACATTTTAAAAATTTCTCTTTATCAAAACACACTATTAAGAGAATGAAAAGGTGGGACCAGCAGTTAGCATAATGGCTATGTCGCTGGACTCCCATGAAGTCGACCGCAGTACATGTCCTGGACCCGGTTGCTTAAAACTCATGCTGGGTTCGTGTGCATGCATGCCCAAGATCCCGAGAGGAGAGTGGAGGAGAAGGGATTGCAGCGTGGCCATCCCCCCTGGGAGGTGATTTCTTGCTTTCTGTCTCTCTGTCTCTCTGTCTGGCGAGCGTACGTGCCCTAGAGCAAAAACCTCTTAAAAAAAAAAGAGAGAATGAAAAGGTAAACCACAGACTAGAACATACTTGTATTTAGCTGGCAAGTAACTCATCTGGAATGCAGGAAGATCTTTTATCAGTTGCTAGTCTTAATGTTCCTAAAATATTTATGTTGAAATTTTCATCTCCAAGGGTGAGCAAATGGCATTAGGAAAGAGCCTTTAGGAGGCATCTGATTAGGTAATGAGAATGGAACCTTCATGGATAGGACTAGTGTCTTATAAAAGACACATGGAAGAGCTCCTTCACCCTTTCTAGCATGCAAAAACAGGAGGCAGGGAAGTGAGCTCTCACCAGATGTTGCATCTGCTGGCACCTTGATCTTGGACCTCACAACCTCCAGAACTGTAAAAAGTAAGTTTTGATAGTTTATAACAACCTGGTGTATGAAACTTTCTTATGGCAGCTTTAACAAACTAAGAAACCAATCAATGTGGAAAAGGTAGACAGGATTATGATCGCCTTTAGGGAGGAAGTGAGGGTAATACCTGGGAGGGAG
>NW_006160006.1:3264008-3383921 GCF_000334495.1 Tupaia belangeri chinensis | reverse complement strand
TTCCCTACAGGTTATATTCTATTTCTTTATTTTTGTGTTGGTTCCATGAATATGTCTACACATTACATTTGTTTGATCATTCATCAAATTATATATGTATTATTTGGCATATTTCTGTATTTATATCACACTTCAATCATGGTTTATTTAAAATAAAATAAGAAATTCTAATTGAGACTTTGTTTTTGAAAAATAGCTTTGTGGGGTCTTTTTTCTTCTAAAAGTAGCTTGTTGAGATTATATCGCCAAAGAGAACAGTATTAAGAATCACAGTACCCAAGTCCTAGAGCCATTCTGAAATAACTAGTTCTTTTAGTAGAGCCATCTTGTGACATTCCTGGACTCTATGGCTCCGAAGGTTTTTGAGGCTCAACCTCGGTGCTGCAGGCATAGCTTACTGAAGCTGGAATCCACATGGCCAAGCACTGGTTTGGATCCCAGGTCTACCTGAAACACTCAGTGTATATACATCCAAAGATCCTGATCAGCTGGCAAGGTGAAGGAAGGGGATCATGGCAGAAAGAGACCCTGTGGAAGGTTTCTGTCTCTCTTTCTTTCTCTAAATCAAATCAAATAAAAATATAGAAAAGAAGGCATCTGAGCAAGTCTTTAACATTTCTCCCAACTTTAAAAGTCTCATGAGTCCAATGATTACTTTAATCAGACATATCTAGATTGCTGAGCACATGAAAGCTACTCTTTCTTTGTAATCTAGTCACAATAAAATCCAGACTAAAGAAGAGGAAATGTCAGTGTTAGGGCATATTGTACGGTGTGTGGGCATAGGATTACTTACCAAAGCACATGATGTTTATGAGGCACATGCAGTGCAAAGATAATATTTTTTTTCTTTCCATGTGACCTTTTGAAATCAGAAATATTATTTATAGCACCTCCCGCCATGCCATTTATGTGCAAAACATTTCTGACCTTTGCAAATGCAAGGCGTGGAACTCAGAATGCAACTTTAAAAATCAATTAATAAAGACTATAGAGATATTTACCCATGTAGTTATAAAGAAAAGTTTCCAGAAAAAAAAAAAAAAACTTTTTAAAGCAGCCAGATAAACAGCCTAATAAATGAAAAAGGTTGTGTTGTGTATACGGTGGAGCCCCTTCCTGACTCTTCTAAGTAATCATTGCAGTCTGGTTGTTGTCTGATAAGAGAGTTAATTACCCTATATTTCACTTTTAAAAGAAACCTAAGATCTCAATTAAACGCTCAAGATGGAGAAAAGTGCCATTTTTCTGTGGTTATCATCGATTTTCTCTGTGACATGAATGTGACAATTTGGTGATAAAAAAATGTCTCTCTTTCTGGTTCCCCTCTGAAGTCCTTGCCCCCTGCTGAGGTACTCCTGGGAGTTCCAACTCTTACCATAGCCTCACACAGCAGGAAGAGAGCTAATTAATTTCCTTACTGTCATAAGTTTTCACAAAGGGATTCTTGTCCACCACTGTAACGTGAGGAGGACCAGGTCATACTCCCTCTGCATACAGCAATTTGCCCTTTCAAATCTTTGAGCCAATTTCCTGAAACGCAGTAATGGGTGTGAAATGAATTTTACACTTTGCTAACCGACCTCATACATCTTTCAGTCTAACTCCTTTAAAAGTAATAATAATGAAGAGGTATTCAAAGAAGACTAGACTTTCCAACAACAGACTTTGCTCTCTCACCTACTTCAGGACACAGTCCTAATTTTATTGATACAGTCCTAAATTTAGGAAATGGTAGTTCTATTGTTTCTGGCTTTTCACATAAATTCCCCATTCATTTCTGTCCCTCCCTTTTTCTCCTAACCCCATTTTTCTTTGCCTCAGCATGGTCTGTCATAATGTTTTGTGTCTGAAAACTACAAAAATGAGCCTGGCCAGAAAAGACTTCAGCCTTGCTCCATCGCATTTAACTGGTCCTTCATAAGGTCAGTCCACAAATTAGAGAGCAGTTGTGGCTATTTTAGTAAATTGAGGGGGAGGGGGGACTCCAGTATTTAATATTTCAGCTTTTAAGTGCACTTTTTTGTTATTTTTGTGGGCATTTTTTCTCCTTGGAATTGAGTAAGATCTACAAACTGGAACAAACAATATTAAGCCAACAACAGGCAACGTAAATGCTCAGTGTTTTGACTAGAATTTCTCAAGGCTTCTGTCTATCCTATTTCTATGGTGAAAATGACTCACTCAGAGATATTATATTTTTAAAAAAACACTTAATATATAGGTATTCTAACATTTTTATTAAAATCCATGTTGTTAAACATTGGAAAAACAATCTGGCCAAGACTTCAGTGCTGTTTCCAGACAACAACTGATTTATACACATTCAGTCAACTATATCCACTCTTATTCCTCATGCTAACAAGAATTAGCAGAAGTACTAGAAATCCACAGACATCCACTGTTGCACAACCAAATCTGTGAATAAAAGGCATGAACAAAACAGAACAGTAAACTAACTGCAACTGGTGTACCTAGTTGTAAAAACTGAATTTTGATGTTTTGAAAAGCAAGTCAATACTTTGTTAAGGTTAATTTTTAGCAATGACTATGGCATTTACAATAAAACAAAACTCTCATGAAAAACAGAGGAAAACTATTGGTAACCAAGCCTCAGACAGATCATTCAGGAATAGAAACTAACTCTCCCTTCATTCAGACCTGAAAAGTACAACCAGAGTTTCCTGTGCCCTTGAAGTGACTAGCTCTATTAGATGCTGTATCTGACAGAGTTCCACCAAGATGAAGTCACTGGGAGATGCCAAGCCCTAATAGGCAGATGAGGAATGAGAATAAGTAAGTGAATCAGCAAATGGAACAGAATGAGACTGGAAGCTCTATGGAGACATCTTGCCCACCAGTCAAAGATCAAGACAATCACCCAGCATGCTTGAGGGCCTGGGTGGCTGATGACTCGCACTGTAATAATGAATACCAATCAACCATTTCAAGAAGAAAATTGAGTTTAAGTAGCTGACCAGCATGGTGTGGATAACAGTCTGAAGCCAAATAGTATAACTCAGTCATTAAGACCCACGACCAACCATATGGACTTTCCTTCATCCCTAAAGGTCCGTTTTATGCTGCATAGGTACTGCCTGAATGTGAGTTTCATCTTCTTTTATTTCTATTTCCCATCCTCTGATGGAGGCACTAATGAGCTGAAAAAAATAGCCAAGAGGTAGTCAAAACAGAGAGGAGAAATAAAGGACAGGATGAGGGTAATCTACAGAGTGAAAAATGATTCCCAGGAAAATTAAGAATTGGTTAGCGATGCCTTGATTTGATGGAAATTATCTACAAAAAATTTTTTAAAAACATACATTAAAGAATACAAAGAATTCCTTAAGCTCTCTGCCACAGAAAAATGCTCATGTTTCATGTAACTTTGATGTTGACTGATCTTATGAAGAAAAAATGTCCATAGAAAAATGCACAGATCATTACTTCACATTGATAGAGTTTATTTAGCATGCTTCAGAGATCTTCACATTGGAGGGCTTTATTTTATGAAGGAATGAAATGGACTAAAAATTAAGGTATAAAGAAGGACCATCCCTGTAGCGCAGTGATTAAGTATTGTGCATACAGAACCTAATCACACATGGCCCACTGAAGTTCTAATCCCAGCCTCAGTGGCTTAGAAAAAATGTTGAGTATGTGTGAATGTGCACCTAGTCTCCTGACAGGATGAAGAAATGGAAGAAGAAGGATTGCTGTGTCATGACCATGCCTCATTGGGGAGTACTTCATCTCTCTCTCTCTCTCTCTCTCTCTCTCTCTCTTTCTCTCTCTCTCTTTCTCTCTCTCTCTCATGCACATGTATTCTCTGACAATCTAAAAGATAAATTGTGAAGAGACCAGCAAGTGGGGTGGTAATTAAGGTGCTGGACTCTCACAAGCTGACCAGAGGTCAAGTCCCAGACCTGATGGTTTGAAAGTCACTGTGGGTGCATGTGCAAGTGTGCCTGAAATTCTGAGAGGAGAATGGAGAAGGGAATGCAGCATGGACATCCCCCTAGAGGGTGATTTCTCACTTTTCATCTCTGTCTCTCTCCGGTGAGCATACGCACCTTAGGGCAAAAAACTAAAATAAAAATAAATTTTTAAAAATTGTGAAGGAAATTTTGTAAAAGGTTGGAGACAAAAACACACAAAAAAAGAGCTTAACTCTTACTATTAATGAATGTCAACTGGAATATGGGAAACTGAACAGAAAGAGTAAAAATTAACATTGGAGAAGGAATTGCACTTTCAATACTGCATTGCATATTAAGTACAATATTGGACATTGGGACATAGTTATTTTATTTAATATTCTCAACAAAACAATGACTTCACTGTTGTCATCCTTAAGCAGATGGCAGGTCAAGACTGAGAAATCAACTAACCTGCTCAGGATCACAATTAGAAAGTTTCAGGAAGCAAGACTTTCTGACTACAGAGCTCTTGATTATTTTAACTTCAGATAATTCTCTTAGAGATAAGAGAAAATAAATTCAGATAATCCTCTCAGAAATCACAGCAAATAAAGAAAGAGAAGTTGGGAAATGAGGCAAATGACATGGATACAATGAATTTTTCTGCATAATTCAGTTATTTTGTCTAATAAAATAAGTTGGGGAAATCCTTTGCACAGTAAATTAGGTTTCATTAAAATAAATTTACAGATCAATTCTGAAAAGCTAGAATTATATTCATTTTTACAACATAAAGGTTTTTTATTTGTATTTTTTATTTGTTATTATTCCCAAACTGCCTTATAGAATACAAAGTATTTGCTGAGTAATGAGAAGACAGAAACTAGATAACATCTATAAGAAAAGATCTTTTGTACAATCCCCTGAGGTATTAGCCAGATTACTCATTTGTGTCCTGGTGCTCTATCATGGTTAAAACTTCCACAGAATTCTGCTGATTTGCATTTTGGATAGGGCACTATGGCATCAGTCCTCATATACTCGAAAGTTTAAATTATTCTCATAAAAAAAGGAGCTTAACAAATAAAAATATTAAACAGTTTAAAACTCTGTTTAGAGTGATTTTATAAAATGATAACCATTTTATATTAAAACACAAGCATACATAAGGGTAATCGGTTTTAATATGAAATTAATTTCCCTTTACTTCAATCTATTTGGTTATTTTATAGGTGACAAGCTTGTAATCTAAGAAACAATTCTTCTAATCTAGTAAGCAATAAAGGGTACTCCCTCACAGACACCCTTACACATACACATATCTGTGCAAGAAGCCTGCAGAATCAAAGTCTAAAAATGAAGTGGTAACCAGGGTTGGGGAGATAAATGGAACATAGGCAATAAAGACAACAAAGAGAAATGGACTCACATAAAACTAAAACTCTGCACAGCAAAGGAAACAATACACAGAATGAAAAGGCAATCTATAGAATGGGAGAAAATATTTGTGAACCATATATCTGACAAGGGGTAACATCCAAAACAGGGGCCAGCAGATGGTGTGGTGTTTGGGGCAGCTGGATCCCGCATAGGTGACTGCACAGTCCACTTCTGGGGTACTTCTGATATTCATGGGTGGCTGGCACCATCCCTAAAGACAGTGATCTAGCTACTGGCAAGGGAGAGGCAAGTGAGATGAAGTGTCTACACATAAGCACATCCTCATCTATTATTACAAGAAGTCAACATATAATATCTAAATTATACAACTACATATTTTTAAATTACTTATTTCTTCTATAAATGAGAGAGAGAAAGAGAGTACCCCAATAGGGTCTCATGTCACAATCTATCCCAGCCTCAGTGAGTCAGATCATAGGCACACTTGCACCCAGTGTATACAGGGAGGTCTTGGGAGGTGAACTCAGGACCTTCCCATGAAGTATATCTTGTTAGAGCTACATGGCAATATAACACAAACTAAAATAGTGACTGATTCTGGGAAGTGGAACTGGAGAGTTTGGAGGAGTGATACAGGTCAACATGACTGGTCACTACTACCTCTCCTGTTTGGTTTCTAACTATGGACATGTTTCCTTTTTCTTTTCTTTTCTTTTTTTTTTTCAATTTGAGGATAAGTTCTTGCATAGTTTGGGAAATATGTACAATTTTTCTCATATCTCAAGTATTGCTGTTTCATTTTTTCCATATTGCTGAACTAAAAAATCACAATTTTTGAGACCAGATGAGCATAAAATAAGTATGGGTGGGAAATGGGGGAGGGGGAGAAGAAAGGAATGAAGGAAAAGAAACAAAACATTTAAGGAACACAAAAATGGAAAATTATCTGTTGATGATAACATGTATGATAATATCTTTAACTGGACTAACATATAGTATATTGATGCTAAGAAAATTCAGTTTTCATGCTGTAAGATTATACAGTAATTAAATGTATAAAAAAAAATACTTTAAAAAATGAAACTGTGACCAAATTGAAATGTCTTGTGTAATATTTTCTTGGCATGTACATTAATATCTCAAAATTCAGAATGCTGGGCCAGCCCCATAGCACAAAATCCTCTACACAAGAAGCCAGATATCATAAGGCTAACTATGGTTCAAGTCTCAGTTCTGGTGGCTTGCAAAACATGCATGTGTATGCATGTCTAAAATCCTGATGTGATGGAGAAATGAAGGAAAGAGAATTGTAGAATGATCATGCCCTACTGGGGAGTGCTCCCTCCGTCTCTCCCCATCTCCCTCTCTTGTTAGTACATATGCCCTCTAACAATAAAAATAATTAATTAATTTTTTTGAAAATCCTCAATGTTGCACTCAAGATTTCCCTCATTTATTTTGGATATGGTACTCTATGAAGAAAAACTCCATAATATCCAGTTTGGGAAAGACTGAATTATATGCTGTCTGGAACAGTAGTTAATGTATGTCATTAATGGTTTCAGACTTGTTATAAAATTGATTTCATAATGTCAATGTACACAGTATTATGTCCAAATCTAGTAACAATGCTATTGCTCTGTATTACATTACTAGTATGTGTAGTGGCATGGTCGAATTGCTATTTGCAGAACAGCAGATTGAAAATAAGAGAAGAGAAAAAATAATTAACATTGTATTTAATTTTTTAATTGTATTTACTTATTTTTTCCATAAATGAGAGAGAGGGGTCCAGTGTGATCCAACAACAGGGTCCAGTGTGATCCACCCCCATTTTCAACCAGCCCCATTTCAATGGTACATTACATGCCTGACATATTCAAGGAAGTCTCTGGATATGAACCAGGATCCCTCCTGCGTGGGTCAGGCTTGCTGTACCACTGAAACACTGTTCAGTCCCTGTTTTTAAAAAAAAAATTATGAGTTTCGTGACAACTGTAGGCCTAATTTTAAATGCTGCTGCATATTCAGGAAGACAAAACCCAATAACAGAAGATATAATGTCTGAGTATGTTGAAATCTTCTCAGATCTTTTTATTGTAAATGGTAGAATGAGAAAAAGGCACATAATAAATTCAGTCTATATCACATAGATATACTTAGAAACCAAAAAAGAACCTCAAAGCCACTATTAGAATTTGCATTCAATTAAAAAGTAAATGTTCAAAAAAATCCTTAAAAACTTCTGGCAACTATTTTACATGAATCATTTCTATAATATCTCAACACACACATATATAAGTGGAAAATCAAAAGAACAGTTTTGGGCAAATTTCAATAAAGCCTCCTCGTTTCTCATTGGGAACTATTAAGCTCCCCCAGTAGGAGGTGTGGTCAAATGATGGATGGTGCTTTGATGCTTCTTAAATTTGAAGGTCTTTGACATAGAAATTTAATCAGAGGTTTAACCTACAAAAGTCAATCCTCTACTCAATCTCTGCCAAATTCTCCTTGGAGTTTTATTTTTACTGTTATTAAAACCAACCAAGGCATACTGCACCTCAGTAACCTTCACACAGGTCATGCATTGTCTATTGGTTTGGTTCTCAGTGGCAGAAACGAGAACTTCATGGGATTAGAAACTCCAACAGACAAGGCCTTCTCCTGAGTCTTTCATAAATATTCCTTCTTTAGTTCTTATAACTGTTCGGAGACGGTCATGATGTTATCTACCATACCCTAGTTTTAGACTGCTGCATTTCAAGTAACTACAAATTTAGCCATTTAAAACAAGATACATTTATTATTTTATCATTCGTATGGGTCAAGTCTGGGCACCGCTGCCCTCAGCTTCAGAGTCTTACGGGTAGCAGTGTAGGTACTGGCTGTGGTGGTGTTTCAACAGAGGCATAACTTAACAGATCAAGAGTCTGTTTCCAAATTCTCATGAGTTGTCCGCAGAATTAATTCCCTTGTGGATGTAGGACTGAGGGTTTCAGCTGACCACTGAGGATAGCTCTTGCTCCTAAGGGCACTCACAGTTTCTTGCTACAGGGATTTCTCCAGAATGGTTCCTCATTTATGTCAATTTGCCTCTTCAGAATCAGGGAAGGCAGCCTCTCTAGTACGTCTACTTGCAAGAAAAAAAGCTTGTATATATCATAATATAATAATAGTAATCTGTTCACTTTTGCCATGACCTGTGTTATCCGTGGTAGAAAGAAAAAAGAGTCCATAATAAAGGTTTTTAAATATGGTGAAATTTGACAAACTGGGGAACGTGGCTAGGCCTGTTTGTTAACATTCTTGGCCTCTCTGTGTGACAGGAGTGTCTTCAGCAAAGAGGTGGAGAAGGTCGGAAAGAGACCTACCTAGGTTATAGCTGTGTCAGGAATAGTTTTCATGGCCCGCTTCAGAGGAGAAAGGGGAAAAAGGAATCTCAGTTTCTGTGCCCCCTTTCAGGAGAGAGGAGGCAACAGAAGGTCAGAGGAAAAGGTCTGCTTCTCAGTTTCCTCCAGCCAAAAGTATTCAGTACACCGAGGTTCTATGTTCTGAGGTAGCATTTCCTATACCCTTTCAGTTAGCACAAAGCACTTGAATTTGCTCTCAAAAACAGAGAGAGCGAGAGAGAGAGAGAGAAATTGTGGTTATTCCTGCAATGATGAGTATTTGTTTCAAAATATTGAAATTAAGACTCATTTCTCTGTTTAATTTTCTCCTTAATTTTTAAATTTAAAATGTGTAGGGCTGGCCCCATACCCTAGTGGCTAAGGTAACCAGATCCCACATGACCAATCATGTTTCTAATCTTGCCACTGGGAGCTTGAAAAACATACTGGGCACATTTATGTACCCCAAATCCAAAAAAGATGGAGAAATAGTGGAGAAGGAATAGTAGCATGAACATGCCCCATTGGGGGGAGGAGGGTGTTCTCCCTCTTTCTCTCCTTGACTCTCTCTGGCAAACCTAAGTCCTACAGCAATTTTTAAAAGGAAGTAAAATGTTCAGTGTAAGGCTGGCCATAACAACACATTGCTAACACGATGTTTCATAATGCCAAGACATTTGGGAAGGACCCAGGTTCATGTCCTGAGGTCTCCCTGTACAAACATATGAGCCTCTGATACTGGATGGCTAAGGCTGGGAGGAGGCATGATGTCCAAACCCTATTAGAGGTGCCTGACTCTCTGTCTCTCTCTGTCTCTCCCCACTTCTCTTAGGGAAGAAATAAATAAACTTTTATTTTTTACAGATTGTTGCTATAGGGTACATGTGCTCACCAGAGAGACAAAAAGGGAGAAATCACCCCCCAGAGGGGATGACCACACTACAATCCCTTCTTTTCCAGTCTCCTCTCAGAATTTTGAGCCTGCACACACACACACCCCTGGCATGAGTTTTAGGATACTGGGTCCAGGACTTGAACCACAATTAACTACATGGGAGTCTGGTGTCATAACCATTACACCGTCCGCTGATCCCAGAAATAAATTACCCTTTTTAAAAGGGTAGTTTGAGCCATACACATAACTCCAGTGCAGGGATAACAATATGTTCAAATACAACCAAATTTGTGTATACACAAACTATGACAACCACTCAATGATGCATGGCTGACAGTGGCTACAGTCTCTACAGATTGTAAAACACATCCCAGTTTCAGAGATGTTGAAATGTGAAAGGAAAAAAAAGTGTGTTAGATAAAAACAAAGTAGTCGAAAATAGCATTGGACATAGCGGAATTCAGTATGAGAAAAAAGAGTTCCACACGGAAACAAAGGTTAAGCTAAATCATAGTTTAAAGCCAGGAGAGCATGACCCTGATTATGCTTTGATGCTCATTTAAATTTGTTGTATTTTCTTTCTGAAGAGCAGAAAGTCCCATTTGCGGGCCTCCTCAAAAACGTTGAATCAATTTCATGGTTCAGCCTAGTATAACGTAGATAAGGGAATTATTATAGAAAAAAAAAAAACAATTAAGGGGACATCACTTTGAAAGAATAAAAGAAGGGAGGAAGAAGAAAGGGAGGAAGGAATGTAGAAAAAAGAAAGCGAATGGGGAGAAAGAGAGGAAGAAAACTGGCAGTGGGGACCCAGGAGCTCTGTTGGAGAACTTTGGAAATACGAGCTAGCACCAGGAGCAGGTTCCTTAGAACCTCCATTTCCAGGAGAGGCAGGGAAGCAATGAGATAACGCAATTTGCTCAGGAACAAATGGCTTGGGAGGTGTGGGGACGAGGTCTGAGCTCAGACATTCTGGCTCTAGGATTCACACTCTCACACTTGAGGCCAATCTGCTAATTATTTTAAATTTAACCAGAGAGAGACAGAGAGAGAGATAAAAAGGGAAAGTCAAAAACAAAAAAGCTGTCTGGTCTGGATTCAAACAGAACTTAGCCATGTGGGAGTCAAGCACCTTAACCAATGCACCACTTGATGGCACCCATAGAATTCTTAATACAACGGATGTTTATGAATATTTTTATTTTGTAGCTTTTTGCTTTGGAGAGGTTAAAAAAATAAGAAGGAATAGAATTAAAGTCATCAAAGGGACCAGCAGTTGGTGTAGTGGCTATATTGCCGTACTCCCATGTAGTCGACCACAGTTCAAGTCCCGGACCTGGCTGTTTGAGAAGCATGCCACACGTGTGTGTGTGTGTGTGTGTGTGTGTGTGTGTGTGTGTATGTGCATGCATGCGTGTGCCCAATATCCCCAAAGGAGGAAAGATGGAGGAGCCGAGTGCAGCCTGGCCATAGGGGTGGGAAAGGGGGGCTCTTCTCCCTCTTGCTGTGTCTCTGTGTCACACCCTCTAGCAAAATAAATAAATAACTACAGTTTTCATTTTTGAAAGCTGGGCACCTAGACAGACACTAAGGCCCTGACTTCTTTATCTAAAAATGAAGAAAAGGTACCTTTTGCCATTTTTATTTTGTAACATCTCTTAAAAACTGTGTTCATCTGTGCACCCGTTCATTCAACCAACACTGATTCCAAACTCTGCCTTTGTGCCAGGTGGCACGATGAGTGATGAAAACAGCAGAGAACACGCAGCCCAGAAGCCTGTCCTCAGAGGGCTCACACCCACAGCCAGCAGAGAGGGCAGACTCCACACTCGACAAGCATGAGCTTCAGTGCTCACCAAGACAACGATTTTAAACGATCACCTTTGTAGAGATTTGGACTCACAAAGCTAATACTAGGGGGGAAAAAGAATAATAAAGTTTCTCTATAATGTTTTAAACAGATGGCTGTAACAAGTGCTATTTCTCAGTTTTGATCTTATGGCAACTGCAAAGATATTGAATAACATCTGCAAGTGATTTCAAAGTAATAAAAACTGCTCTTGTTTAAAGATCTGCCATAAATAGCGACACTGACTTCTCAGATTGGCAATGCAGACAGCTTTCTGCAGGATTGCGGGGTTTTGCTCTTGAACCTTTAAGAAGGGGTAAAATCCCTCCCTAAAGAAATTTATTAATTAGGGCAAAGCACATTTGTAACATTTGTCACTATTATCCATAGATTCCAGCCAACAGAGTCTTAAAAGTCTGATCATTTCAAAGAAGAAAAATATTCTGGAGCTGGCAGGTGGTGTGGTTGGTTAAGGACGCTGGACTCCCACATGGTCGACCATGGTTCAAGTCCCGGACCTGGTGACTTGCTTTCTCACTATCACTCTCCCTCTCCGGTAAAACCCAATACTACTACTAATAATAATAGTAGCAAATAAATTTTTTTTAAAAAAGAAAAATATCCTTGGAGAAATTGTCGTGGTTTTGCTCCTCAAAGCAAGGAGAGTAAAGAGAGATGACAAAAAAGATACATAGCTAAATAGGGGGGAAAATTTTAGAATAAAAATGTCAGATGTTTGATTTAAGTTTTCACATACCATGAAGTAAAAGTACTTTAATTTCCAACTCTTCATTAAGTCACCTCCTGTTCAGATGATGACAGTGTGTACATACATGTGTGTCAGTGTGTACATACACATGTGTATGTATGAGTATAAAATCCAAAAGAGACTAGATTCTGTATCTACCTTGACTCCAGGAGAAATAAAGTGCCACAACCCACAGAATGAAAAGTAAGACTTCACTGAAGACTAAATGCCGTAAGTGACATGCCAAAGTGACAACTGCACCACAGATACACATGCACACACACATGCACACACACACGCACACACACGCACACAGAATACAACACACTTGAACTCCACATCCAGAAATTTATTGAGATTAAACATTTACTCTTTTCAAAAAATACTGACAATGAATTCAAATCAGACTTATCTGGATCTATCCTAGCTCCTAAGGATTTACACTACACAATAATGTCTGAAGAAAATGAAAATCCTGGCTAACATCTGTTGAGAGCCTTCACTGTTATTTACTATTCAGAGATGCATCAGGTCAGTTGCTTTGTAGCTCTTTTGCAGACGGGGAGCTAAAACTTAGAAGGTTCCATAATCTATTTCTTGCCCCACAAAGAGGAAGGGACAAGGAGGAATTTTATCTCCGCTGGACTCCAGAGGCTGTGCATGTAACTCTGTCTAACTGAGTACGAAAAGACGGGGAGTGCCTAATAGCTTTCCTAAAATACACAAAAGGCCGTCATTCAACAAGAGGACACATCTCTCTACTCAGAGACGGGTCCAGGAACAATTTGGCAACATCTCAGGGAGGAATTTTCATCTCTTTAGAAGTGACTCCAGCAACTAGAACTGTTGAGGCCTGGAACTGCCTGGAAGGGTGATGCAGAAGGTGACAGGATCATGTGTCAAAAGGGTCATGTGACAAAAACACCACGGGGGATAGGAGCGAAGTGTCTTCCAGTGGGAAGTGATTTCTAGGATCCACTAACGCCAAACAGTCTATGAACCAACATTCTCCATACAAGATAAATTTTCTTATCTTTTATTTCAAGTTCTATGGATATAAGCCTAGAGTTTATAGACTACAAAAGATGTGGTTCTAATCCCAATTCTACTTCTAATTTTCTCTAATTTACAAATGATATTATTCAAGTCTCATTTTATTTTTTTAATTCCAGCAAAGGAAAAAGTATTGATGAATAATATATGCAAATATTTTTTGCATAAATGATTCCTAAACTAGACCACCTCATCCCTAAATATGTTCATCACTCCCTAGAACTTCAGAAAACAGATCCTATGATTTTTGGAATAGAATCAAATGCCTGAATATCCAACAGAAATTATATTTGTCCTTACGGAACAAGGATTCTTCTTAAGCAACTACAATTTGAGTCATTGAAGGTGGCCTTAAAATTAATGAAGCCTGGGATAGCTCCTGGAAGAATCCTATTCTCTCCTGGATGGTTGTGGAGGAACATAAAATTTTCCTTGACCATAAAATGAGTATGTATAAATCCAAACTATTCTTTCTAACTTTCTTCTCAATAAAAAAAAAAAAAAAATTAAGGGAATTTTTTAGTATCATTAAAAGTATCAAGACTGGTATAAGGCCATGATTTTAAGATATCTTTCTTCCTTTCAATGTTCACTCACTTCTGGGTCAGGGAGTATCAGACACCTAAGACTTTTCTTCTTGGCAAAGTAACAATCAAACTGCATAATGCATACATGCACATCATGTGTGCATGCATGTGATTATTTCTTTCAAGATTTCCATTGTGGATCCCATTAGCATTTAATGCATTTTTTTTTTGCCTTTTTCCCCTCACAATTGGGTCATACACCTCACTGAGTGAAATGGAATTGAGGCCACACTTCCTATTCCGTATAGCAAAGTCAACCATATCCTGAGGGTCAGTTAAGGCTGCTCTTCATTCCTTGTTCAGGAGAACTTCGAAATAAGACATCCATCTCTCCAGAATGTCAGTATTTTAGACACAAAGACTTTCTTCCTCATCAGCGGTCCTGAGAGTGTTATATTGTTTGCTAAGAACAGTAAACTCTTTATGGTCTACTGCATCAAATGGCATCGTCTCACGGATGATATTTTCTGTGGGTCATCCATTCACTGCCTTCTGCAAATATTCAGAAAATAGCTGTCAGCAATCAACTGAGTCAATGGAAGTTTCTGATTAATGGGGAAAGTTGAGTCATCGGTGCCTGGTCTATCCATCTTTTACTACAGTGCTATCAAAAAAGAAAAACAACTTTAAATATTGAATTTCATTTTTGCAAAAATGATTGCAGTATCTTTAGGTGATAGTTCGTGGACCTCCTGTTATCTGATGTCAACTTAGCAATCTAACATTTAAAATAATCTAACATTTAAAATCTGTATTTGTAAATACTGAGTTCTTGGGAAAGTCATGATGTATTTTTCTATTTTTCCATGCAAATATGTATCAAGATTTCCTGATGACCCATTTATTTATTTATTTATTTATTTTTCTTAGAGAGAGTTTTCCATAGGGCATGTGCATTCGTCAGAGAGACAGAGAGACAGAAAGTAAGAAATCACTCCCCGCCAGGGGGGTATGGCCACACCACAATCCCTTCTCCTCCATTCTCCTCTTGGGATCTTGGGCACACACATGCATGGGCCAGCCTGAGTTTTAAGCCAGGTCTGAGTTTTGAATCATAGCTGACTACATGGGAGTTCAGCAATATAACTATTACACCATCTGCTGGTCCTGACCTATTATTTTTAAAGATTTGTTTTTCATGAGCCAGATAGACATAGTACAAGAGAAAAACAGCATCCCCCAATAAGTTCCTAATGCCATGATCCACACTAGCCATGAGCCAGTGTGTGCCTGGCAAACTCACAGAGGACTCAGGACTTAAACAGGCAACCCTTCCATGTGGGTCAGCCTCACAAAGCATCATATCTTAGCTCTGCACCACCATCAGGCCCGCTGCCAGTATGTTTAATTAATAAGCATATTAATCAGGCTAGCAAGTGGTATGGAGGTTAGAGCTCTGGATCCCACATGACTGGCTGCACAATTCGAGTCTCAGACTGGACAGCTTGAGAATCACACTGGGTGCATGTGCATACATGCCCAAAATCCCTACAGGTACTGGAGGACAAGGGATCGTGTTGCGGCCATCCCCCAAGGGTGAGTTCTCACTTTTTCTCTTTGTCTCTGTCTCTCTCTGGTGAGCACACATGCTCAATAGCAAAAAACTGAAAGAAGAAAAACATATTAATCACTCACTGAACATATACCATGTGCTAGAAAACAATCTAAAGACTTAACATGCATTGTGAGGTTTAGCCCTCATTGAGTTCTAAAGAAGAAATGCATCTATTGTTTGGACTCACTTTACAAATGACAAAACCGAGGCATAGTTAAACTAAGTTCTGAATTTATTCAAGATCACATAGTAACAGAACCCAAATATGAGTATTTTCTTTTAAGTTCAATTATTTGTGTTTTTCTACAAAAAAGACAGAGAAACAAGAATGCCCAACAGGATCCTCACATCATACTTCGCCCCCAGTCTCAGCCAGCTCTAATTACAAGCATTCACATGCCTGGCGTGCTCAGGGAAGTCTCAGGACATGAATCCAGGAACTTGCCCATGTAGATCCAGGTGCTTAATCACTGTGCCACCACCTGGCTCCTATGAGTATTTTCATATAATTTTCCTAATAAACAGTACATTTTATAACCAACTTCCCAGTACCAACAAGGGGAAAAAAATCAGCTATTGAGAGGAATTAATATAGAGATACTTGTAATTTATGATATGGCTAATAATAAGATTAATGATCATAGGAAAATATCACACTAATGTCCTTTTTTATATTTATAAAATATAATAATCTTAGGGCATATACATGTGTTTTTTTTAATATAATTTAAAATATATAACCCTATAAAATATAGACTTGCTATACATAGGTACATTCTTAGGGCCATGATAAATTATAATGCTAACACTCCAAGAAATTTTTATTTTAACTCCTTATTCCTAGTCACAGAAAAATATAATTAAAATTTTTTCTTTTGAAAAAATACTGTTCATATCTTTTTTTTGAAAAAAAAATATTATTTAGAGAATACTGGACTGCTTTTTATGGGGGTTAGTTTTAGGAGCGAGAATTTTTATTTATTATATACTATTTTACAGGCCTTATATTAGTTCATAAGAAAAATGTCCCATAAAGTTGTGTATACAAGTAGTAAGCAAAAAGACAGGCTAAGGTTATCAAGTTAACCTAAAAGTTAACTTATTAGTTACATCTTTATTAAGTTTATTTTCCTAAAAGCATCTATAGTATTTAAAAGGATAAATATCCATTTTATTTTTAATTTCCAGAGGTGTTTGTGGTCACGAAAGAGAGACAGAGTGAGAAAGTAGCCACCCTCCAAGGGGACATGATCATCCCACAGCTCCTTCTCCATTTTGCTATCCTATCAGGTTTTGAAGTGCACACACATAACCAGTATGTTTTTCGAGCCCCCCAAGGAGTGGAATTCAAGCTGCACACAGTCAACTATACGGGAGCCTGCTTCCTTAGCCACTTTTCCATGAGACCAGCACAGGGAAGTATCATTTTAAAAACATTAATAGCACACCCAACACAAATCAAGCAAGCTTGTCTTTTATTTTTTTTAAAGCTTTTTCAAGGAAATCAAAGGCCCTAAAATGTATTACTCCAAAATAACAAGATCTAAAATTATTTTTAGTTTTCTATCTTTGTCTTTTAATTTTATTATTTTATTATATATATTCAATCACTGTACATTGCTGCAGCTTGTAAAATGAATTACCCAACATGAATATACTTCACACCATTGCTGTTGAAGATATCATACACATTATCAACAGACAATCTTCCATTTCTGTGTCTCTTAAATGTCTTGCCTCTTTATTTTTCTCCTTGACTCTTTTCCTCTCACTCTCCCCCATCTCCCATCCTCTTTCCACACTGTCTCCAATATCTGTAACCGTTTTCCATGCTTCTATATTTTCTAATCTTTCAGTTTCTACCATAGAGTATGGACATTCAGTATATATTAAGGGGAGACATACAATGTCTCTCTTTCATAGCTTAGGCTTGCTTCACTCAGCAGTAAATCTTCCATATTCATCCACTTTCTATCAAATGCCAAGGTCTCATTTTTATGGCTGAGTAGTATTCCATAGTGTATATGTGTCACACTTTTTAAATCCATTCATCTGTTAGTGGATATTTGGGTGATTCCATGTCTTAGTAGCTGTGTGTTTCTCTTTGCATTGAGATTTTTTTTTTGGGGGGGGAGAGGTTTTAGCTATAGGGTACATGCACTCGCCAGAAGGACAGAGAGAGACAGAAAGCAAAAAATCACCCCCCGGGGGGGATGGCCACATTACAATCTCTTCTCTTCCATTCTCCTCTTAGGATCTTGGGCACGCATGCACATGCACTCGGCATGAGTTTAAGCCACCAGGCCCAGGATTTGAACCACAGCTGACCACATGGGAATCCAGTGACATAGCCATTACACCAACTGCTGATCCCTACATTGAGATTTGTAAGCATAAAATGACACTCAAAAAACATGTCTTGGTCTTCATGTAGTCATCAAAAGAGGGCTAGCATAGTAAAGATCCAACCAAGAACATCAAAGAACCCCTGCTTCCCCTCCTCTCACTATTCTAGACTCTCTGTGACTTCATAGCCAACCAGAATCCCAACAAAGGAAAGTGTCAAAGGTCTGCTTTCACTGTGGCGAGTCAGGTACTTTCCTGGGGTGGCTGAGCTTTTCTACTCACATCCTTATAGTTCCAACGTCAATTCTTAAACATAGGATTTAAAAGGGTCTGTGCACTTGCACTACAGTTATAACAATGCAAAATATATATGCATGAATAAGAGAGCTAGAACAAAATATTAATAAACAGAATTATATGTATAACAATACTTTAGTGATTTTAGATTTTTTTAATTTCCTTTAATGTTATTGAATTGCTTACATGATGAAAATTACTCAAAATAAAATTACTGAAGTAAAAAAATCACTTTGTTTAAGAATAATTATATGATTCAAATTATTACATATATATGAATATATACATGTGTGTATATATAGTTGCAAACATACATATGTGTATGCTATGAACTAAATTATAGTCCCTCCAAAATTCATCTGTAGAAACCCTAACTCTCATTATAATAGTTTTCAGAGATAGATAAGGCCTTTGGGAAGTAATTAGGGTTAGACAAGGTCATGAGAGTAAGGTCTCCTGGTGGGACTAACGGCTTTATAGATAGATAGATAGATAGATAGATAGATAGATAGATAGATAGAAAGAAAGAAAGAAAGAAAGAAAGAAAGAAAGAAAGAAAGAAAGAAAGAAAGAAAGAAAGGAGCTATCCCCAAAGACTAATGGTTATGCAAGCCAGATTCCAGACGGCCTTTGTGCAATGTTTGAAATTTTAATGAAGTGCTCATTTTTATTTTAAAATAGAAAAAAGGCATTAATGAGTGCATAGTGACTATCTCTTATTTATCTTTGCCTCCCTTTGTTGAGAAGCAACAATGAAATACTAATAGTTTAAAACTTCTTGAGACATAGTAGGTGCTCAAAAAAATACTCGTTGACTGAACAGGAGTATATTGTTTTTATATAATGACTTAAAACTATAGCACTTCTGATGACTTTTCCACAGAACACTCTGTTGCATGCTCTACTCCTATGGGCAAAGGCACGGCTCAGAAAATATCTCTTCATTGCCTTTTTAAGTAAAAATCTGACTTCCTTTGCCAAAATATGCCACAGTAAGACAAATGAGCTCCAGGGTGCAGAGGAGGGATCTCTCTGGAGGAAAGGCAGCCCAGGAAGAGAGCAAAGTTGCTTCAAGCAATGCCATGAAAGGGTCACCTCGCTGAGTAATTTGGCAGATGTGGTCACGTTGACTCAACTCTACTCACATTTCTGAACCAAAACTAAGAAGAAAAACAAAGAAGAAGGAGGAAGAAGTAGAGGATGGAAAGAAAGAAAAATAGGATTTGTTTATCTATGAATAGGTGAGCAAGACTATATTAAATAAAAACAAAAAGTCCTTAAATTCATGCAATCATGATTTTAAAAATAAAATATGTGGGTACTTCAAAAACTATGTGGAGGATCCAGGGCAAGTACAGGGGTAACGTCACTGTAGCTCCGAGAGAATGGCCTGGGCTGGTGTCCTAGAACCCCCTTCTACACATACGGAGCACACCCACGTGCCCACGACCGGGGCTAGCCACATACGGAGCACACCCACGTGCCCACGACCGGGGCTGGCTGAAAGGGGTGAATGGAGGCATCAAATCCCTGTTAAAGGAGCGCTCTCTCTCTCCTTCTTTCTCTCGTTCTCTGTTTTCTTCATCAAGAAGTAAGTAAATAAATATGCTTTTTTAAAAACCTAGATATATTGACTTCGATACAACTTTTCATAAATTCTGTTGTGGGGGAAATTCCTTAACGGTTCTGGAAAACTAGAGAATAAAGCACTCCAGAAAGAGATATATTTCCTGAGGGGCTTGCTGTTACATTCTTTAATTTATCAACGGTTAGCCAGCTGGAGCTGTAAATAGCTTAATCTTACTCTACAAAGTGACATTTTATCTTGTTTTCCTCTATATTGTATGTAGTTAATAATTAGAAATTTCATATTTTAGCCAGTTAACCTAATAAAAACCGTTTTGGCCCTTGTTTAAAGTTTAGAAGCCATAGGATAGATTGCGGACATCATTTTGCGTACTTAAAGGTCCACAAAACTTCCTTTCAATGGCCCAGGTGAGTTTCCTCATGCACAGAGAAGCAGGAGAGTTCATTAGAGCAGTATGACACTCACTGACGCCACACTCTTCAACAGTTGAAGCCAGTATGATTACAACTCGCCTCCTCTTATAAAATGACCAGTTATCAGCAGGCGGTATTATCGAGCTGGAAACATAGGCCTGATTTTTCTATTTTAATGAAAAGGACAAGACAGTACTTAAATATGAGTTTAATGGCCTGCAAATTCCCACTCTCATTTTGCAGCATTGAAGTGTAGTCCAAGAAAGGATAGATTTATTTATAGAATCTACTTTCACTTCCCCATGAGTCTAGAAACCCTAGGGAAGATGTGCAATAATAACAGGCCTCCTACGAAGATTGAATTATGCCACCTCTTCAGTTCCTACATTTCTAGTAGGAAACTGGAGAACAGAAGGAAAAACAAAAGCTTACAGTGAACTTTACAATTCTACCTTGGGAGTAGGGCCCTGACTTCAGGAAGCAGGTGCTGAGCCTGAGACAGGAGCATCAGAGGTTGACTGGGGCATGAGATCTGTGAAAGTGAACGAAGCAGGATCTTGCCAGGGAGCCAGAGGGAGCAGATCTGCCAGCCTCTGCTAGCCCAAGAAGGAGCATGGAGGCAAAGGCTACCCATTAAAGGAATCAAACGTGGGCAGGAGTGGCTGGGCCCTTGTTCCACAGTCATGCTCAGGAGCTCACCTCAAGAGGAGTAGGACCTTGACACAAAAGCTAAGGCAGGGGACCAGTAGACAGCGTGGTGGTTAAGATGCTGGACACTCCCACATGGCCAACCATGGTTTGAGTCCTGAACCTGGTGGCTTGCTTTCTCCCTACCCCCATCCCGTGTGTATGTCTCTCTCTTGTCAAAATTTTAAAAAATAATAAATTAATGAGTAAATAAAATTAAAAATAAATAATTCTTAACAACCACAAAAGAAAGCTAAGGCAGATCTGAAGGGATTAACAACAGAATAATGTCAGCTAGCCAACCTCCTTTCCTGAAAGGGGCTCTAGGTGGCTTATCTTCCTGTCTGTTACATATGCTATGTACCTGTCGGTTACAAATGTGAATATGTGATATTTGCCATTGATAATATGTTTATTATGTTTTATGATATGCAAGGGCAAAAGCCACAATAAAGACAAGTGTTCATCATAAAAAAATCACTTCATTAATTTTATCAAAATCATAAAATATTATAAACATATAGTAATGTGTACCTTACCACAAATACGTCAAACTCCGTAAGAATAAAATCATGGCATGAGGCCAGATGGTATCACAGCAATAATACAACACTCTGCAATGCTGGGCCATACAGGAGGGTTACAGGATCACATCCCAGGCCTCTTTTTATATATCAGATGCGAACACACATGCCCACAGTCCTGGCTGGCTGAACCTAGAAGTGGATCGTGGCATGAAGACTCTGTCGTGGGTACTTGACTCTGTCCCTCTCTCTCATGGAAAAAATAAATGAACGCTTTTTTTGTAAGTCACAGAGAAAAGCAAGTAAATATTGTATCCACTAAAGTGCCTAAATATACTCAATAAATTATAGGCCCCATTGGAATTAAGTCTAGGTAAAGAATCACATGGTTAAAAGCTTACTAGGCAGGAAAGCTCCACCTCAGTGGTAGCTTTTAACTTGATCACACACTTTCTGGACAGTTCTGTTTCACACAAAGGACAAGACAATGTCACTTCTTCCAACTATGCTCTGGCATTAAGATTATTCTGTAGTTAGGAATTGTCCACTGCAAAATATCCTGTAGAAGATATTTCTCTGTTGCTTCAATATATTGGGTTGTTGGGGAAAGTGGTGATAAATTTTTGCATAGAAAAATATGTTATGACTTTTTGGATAACCCAATAGTTTGTTAATGTAATAGTCAAATTTTTTAAGTGTTAATTTAATCATTAACATTTGGTGACTATTTAATGACGTGACTTGAAAAGAAATTTTAACATTAATGATATTTCAAGATGGGGCTTCGGGGAACCAGCAGTTAGCATAATGGCTCTGTCGCTGGACTCCCATGTAGTGACTGCCGTTAAGTCCTAGACCAGGTGGCTTAAACTCTTGCCGGGCATGTGTGTGTGTGCGTGCCCAAGATCCTGAGAGGAGAATGGAGGAGAAGGTATTGAGGCATGGCCATCCCCTCTAGGGGGTGATCTCTCACTTTCTGTCTCTCTGTCTCTATCTTTCTGGCGAACACACACACCCTATAGCAAAAAACTCTCAAAAAAAAAAAAAAAGATGGGGCTTCAATAGACTCCCACCAGGAGGCTGAAAATACTTTAAATCTAAGTCTAAATTAACAAAGAATAAGAGAGGGTACCAAAAAAATAACTATCAGGGAGATTCAGGGACAACGGGAACATTTTGGGGGATTAAAATATATGAAAATAGCTATCAGGAGTTAAAGACAAGGTTTAGAGCACAGATGCTCTGGAATTCAGCTGTAAACAAAGCCTAACAAAGTGCGGTAAAATATCGATACAAGCAATATCTGTGCTCCCCTCTTTAATCTTCACCTTCATCCTTTCTTCTGATCGTCCCACACCCTAGACACAGAGCCTCCACGCTACACACTAGAACGCCCTGTTCAAATCTGCAGAGTCCGCCTCTAGCCTAGCAAACCCTCTTCCATTCCTTCCACAACTTGACAGACTAACTGCATACCAGTGCATTACCATGAGGAGAAAACTAGCTACTTGATGGTAAATAACCTGAGTTCAAAGAGGCCTTCCATTATCATTAGAGATACCTAGACTCTATCCTCAGATATCGTAGACAGTTGTAGGCTATACTCTCCAGGTAAGTAAGAGGACACTTCTCAGGTACATTTATAGAATAGTGCAGGAAATCAGCTACTCACAGCTGTCCCCGACACCAGGGCACCAGAGAATACATATCTTAATAATGTACAAAATGCCCATAAAGCACCTCTGGTCTACTCTTTTAACTCTAATATACAGAATTAGAATGATTTAGATAAACCCTCTGTTGCAAACATGAGGATAAGTTGATACAGGATTAATAATGAATTTGAGAAAACATTTGCATGGCTCATTCTATTCCAGAGTTAGGCACACTGAAATGAACCTAATTTAAGCAGATGTGTCTTTCTGCCACTTTTGAAGAAAAGATGTCAATACACTAAACCTATATTTTAAAAAATAGTTACACAATCTTCAACTAAAATACATTAATACCCAAATATCCAACATTATCAGAAAAATATATATTAGGGATCTTCAAAAAATTCATGAGTAATGTGTATTATGAAAAAAAATACACAGATTTCAATGTTTCTGGCCACCAAATAAACTTATTGTATGTCTTAACAGGATCTAGTGTGAGGCACTAAAAAGGATAAAACATCAGTTTGAAAAGATTTCCTATCAGAGTAATATGAATTCTAATAATTTGAAGCAAGAACAAACACGAATTTAGGGAGAATTTTGGATGGAAGAATGACGAAATCACTGATGCTTCACAAAATGTTTATGTAGACAAGGGCCCACAGAAATCAGCAGCTGACAAATGGATAAGTTGTAAGGGGCAAGATGGCGTTGGAAGTGATACCTGTAGTGGTAGACGATCCACGCTAACTCACGAGGAAAGCACAGTCTTGCTCATGCCCCAGTGAAGAGGACCGTGACTAACAGCAGAGACAGTAGCCACAACTACACACGTCTCAACTGGTTCAGCCTACACAATTCTGACTGAAAATTAAGGTTGGGCTAATTTCCTGCTCAACAAATGCCAAAACTGTGGCCGCCAGATCAGCTACGAACAAAAACAGCGCTTTCGGTGGAAATTTTGGGTGAGTAGGATCAAGATCCTAAAGCATTTCTTTACAGAACAGGAGGTGCCAAGTGGCTTTACCAGCATGAGACAGGTTAAGAGCGACAGTCATGGCAACAGTTTTATGGGATGCTCAAGATATTTTGACGAGTGACTTTCAGAAGGGTCGAAGAACGATAACATCTGCTTATTCTGAGAGAATCCTGAGAAAGTTAGCCAAAGCTTTGGCAGAAACATGCCTGAAGGAAACTACTGGAGGGTCCTCCACCACAACAACACTCCTGCTCGTCCTCTTCACCAAACAAGCAATTCCGTAAGAGCTTCCAGGAAAAGTTATTAGGTATCTACTCTATAGCCCTGATTTGGCTCTTCCTAATGTCTTTGAATTTTCAGATCGTAAAAAATCTTTAAAGGGTACTCATTTTTCTTCAGTTAATAACATAAAAAGCAACAACAAAAAACACTGATATGATTCAATTCCAGGACCTTCAGTTTTTTAGCAATGTACCAAATGGCTGTTATCATCATTTACTACAGTGTTTGAGATTGAAGGAGTTTAAAGTCTTCTTATACAGAGACACAGGAGATGTCAAAAAGTTCACGGAAAAGGTGGAATTAAAGTATGGGTTTATTTGGGTGCAGAAAAATTTTGAAATCCATGCAGTGCCTTTCCACACACACATTTTCCATGAGCCTAAAAGTTCACCAGAATAACTGTTCTCTCCATTTCCACAAACGTTTCGAAGTTTACAGAATAACATATAAAATATATCGAATATAAGTGTGCAAAGTGGGATCAAAAGGATAATCGACTTATGTCTCACCAGAATTCTCTCTTTAGAACAGTGAAATGTAAGACTAGCACAGTTCTAATCCTGGCTCTTCTACTTCCCAGCTGTGGGAATTTAACGAGTCACGAGATGGAGATAGCAATGTGCCGAGTAGGGGTCATCGGAAAAGTCATGACATATTTTTTTCTATGCTAAAATGCGCATGACTTTTCCAGCAACCCAGTACATGAGGTCATTGTGAGGATTAGCTAGGTAAACAGGTGCAAAGCACCTGGAGCTATGGGTCATTATTCAGCAAAGGGAGCAAACTACACCATCAAAATTTAAGAAATGGCCCATCTGGGACCTGCAGGTGGTGTAGTGGTTAAGGAGTTGGCCTCCTATGTGGTTGATTGCAGTTTGAGTTCCAGACCCGGCAGTTTGAAACATGCCAAGGGTGTTTGCATACGTGCCCAAAATCCCAAGAGGAGAATGGAGGAAAAGGGATTGCAGGGTGTCCATCGCCCTGGGGGGTGATTTATAGCAAAAATCTCACACAAACACACACAAAAAAGAAATGGCCCACCTATGGATAACCAATGATTTTTCAAAAACAGAATTTAATTATCTATGTTTTATTAGAGAGTAAAAATGCTACAATGTATTTGTTCCAGGTTTCTCTGGTATCTATTTTCTAAAACTACCTGGGTCACCTGACTAGCTAGTGGGCACACCACCCATCCTCTCTCAAAGCATAATTTGTATAGTTAGATACAGGAGGAGGGGGTTGTTTTGTAACCTCAGAAAGAGGCAGGACAGTGGTGAGGCCAAGGATGCCTGGAGAGAAAGGACAAGGGTCAGTAAGAGAAAGTGTATCTATAATGTCTCAGGCTTTCTCGACCAGTTGGAACTAGGTTGATCAGAGAAGTAAAGGCTAAAAGCTGATGGAACCACTTTCAGAAAACACTTGAGATTCTGAGAAGAAAAGGAATGCCAAAATATCCCTATTTCAAGAGAGACTTTGAGAGAAGCTCCAAGTGCGCCCTCCCTGTCTTCGCACAGAAGCTGGTTCCGTGCTCTCACTCTGAGACCCGCGAGACAAGGCCCTGGGCAAAGACTGTGATGTTTCCATCAGGGCTGCCACCAGCCATGTCAGCCGAGCGGCTTTATGGAGTGACTTTATATGCAGCGGAAGTCAAAAATGGTGGCTGAGACATGATGAACTGCAGGAGATTCACTGGAATAAGACTGGTTTATAAGCATATATAAGATATGCCTTCAGGAGTCCCCAGAAGTAGCTGAGCAACTTTTTGAGGCACTGCTTGAACATGAAGGGTGGTGTTGAGAATCATCAGAATTGGGGTATAAAAATAAATGTGATGTCACATGTACCTCAAAGCTAGTATTTCCTGGATAACTTGGGATTGCATATGGTTATACAAAATCAATCCAGGAAGTTTGTTTAGAGTAAATAACAGTACTGTCAACTAAACCAGAAATTAGTAGTTTTGGTGGTTTAGAATATAAGGAATATGAATTGGGCCTAAAGGAAATATTTCCAGTAGAAAAACTAACTAAAAATATTTTTAAATTATGGAGTTCTTAAAATACAGGATTAAGAATTTAAACCAAAAAATCACAACACATTATCTTCAATTAATGACACATAATGTAAGGAAATGCTAAACAGAAAATTATAGCTACTGAATGAGGATAATAATTACCAATTATAATCATCCTAATAGTCTCATAAGAGATGAAAGTCAAGAATCAATATATTTTTAAATATATTAAGATTAATTTTACTTTTAAAGGAAATTACTCTGTACAATAGTAAACTTAGAGCTCACGTCCTAAATGTTAAATAATATCACGTGAAAGTCTCTTCCGACATCCCATCACAGCCTCTACCCCAGCACTTTTACTTTCATCTACGAAGGAGGAGCAGGAAGTAGATTCATCCCCTCCCACATGTAGAACTACAAGAGTGGACAAAACACACAAAACAACCCTTTTCAGACACCGACCCACAGGCACCGTCAAGAGAAAAGAAAGAAACATGAGGTCTACGAATGCCCTAGCTGCCTAGAGAGTTCCAGGCTGCAGTGCATGAGGAAAACCCACACTCCGGCAGGTTCCTAGTTGAGGAGGCAGAGCTCACAGTTTAGGAAAACTAAGAGGCAGGAACTATGAAAGCAGAGACCTGGAGAGAAGTGAGACAGAGGGCTATGGAGGGGACACAGGAGACAGAGGGGACAGAGGGGACATGAGTCTTCGTGTGATTACCGCACACTGCATGCCGTAAGAAAACTACCAAGTGCGAGGACAGAACCCTGGCACAGGAGCAGTCATGCCCATGTCTCAGAAAGAACAGGGAGAGTTATATTCTCACCAGCCAGGGCAGAAAGACCTTCTGAAACATGCAGCATCAGGTGAGTCTTAGAAGGATATTATGCCACAGGAGTGGGATCAAAATTAGTCCAGAGTTAAAGACTATTCTGGCCCATCCAACCAAGCTTATGAGCAAGCTTTGAGAAGGACAAACTGTTCTCAAGTACCTTAACTTTACCGAAAAAGAAAGTCAAAAATAAAGAAATATAGGGGAAGTGTGGCTCATTGGTAGGGCACATACTTAACATGCACCAGGCCCTGGGTTCAGTCCCCAGCACTTGCACACATACTCCTTGATGTTTCCTTTGGGCCAGCCCCCTAACCCAGTGGTTAAGGTACCCAGATCCTGCATGGCTGACTGTGGCTCAAATCCCACCCCAGAGGCTTAGAAAACACACTGCACATGTGTACATGCCCAAAATCCTAACAAGACGGAAAAATGCAGGAGAAAGAATTATAGAATCATGGTATGACTATGCCTCACTGAGAGTATGCTTTCTCTCTCTCTCTCTCTCTCTCTCTCTCTCTCTCTCTCCTGTTTATCACTGCTAAATGTGTGCACATTCTGACAGTTAACAAAAAGAAATACAAAATAAAAACTCTGGCACTCAACAAGAGAAAATTTATAATATCTACTCTACCATCCAAACATGATTAATGGATATGCAATAACAACAAGGAAAATACAGTGTTCAATGAAAAAAATAAACTATAAAAGTAGACCAAAAAATGGTATAGATGACAGCACTAGTAGACCTGGATGCAGAAGCAACTTTCATAAATATACTCCATACATTCAAGAAGATACAGAAAAACATAAGCATAAGAAGACATATGGCGTATATAGAAAAGATCTGGACCACACTTCTGGAAATGGAGGGAAAAAACAGTATGGGAAGAAAAATACAGTAGATGAGGTTAGCAGGTGATCAGACACTGCATAAGAAAAGATTAGTAATGGGACCAGCAGTTGGTGTAATGGCTATGTCACTGGACTCCCACGCAGTTGACTGCAGTTCGAGTCCCAAACACTGCGGCTTAAACTTATGTTGGGCGCGTGTGTATGTGTGCCTAAGATCCCAAGAGGAGAATGGAGAAGGGATTGTGGCATGACCATTCCCCCTGGGGGGTGATTTCTTGCTTTCTGTCTCTCTGGCAAGCACACACGCTCTATAGCAAAAACCTCTCAAAAACAAAAAAAAGAGAGAGAGAAAAAAGATTAGTAATTATGAAGATGCTGTAGTAGAGACTATCCAAAATAAAACATGAGTGGAAGTAAGAGTAAGAAAAAGAGTGAACACAGTGTCAGTAAGATGTAGAACAATATGAAGTCAGAGGAGAGAGATACAAAACAACTTGAAGAAATAAGGGCTGATTTTTTTCCAAATTTGATGAAAAATGTAAGCCTCAGATGCAAGAAGCTCAACAAACCCAAGCACAAAGTATATGAAGGAAGTTGCACCAAAGCACATCATAAAACAACAACAAAGTATCTCTCTTCACTGTGAGGTGTCCAGGCTTGGGGGAAGAGTGGCACAGGTAAAGGGAAACTCTCCCCTCTTCCTTCTTCGTGTGTCTTTTCTATGCCGCGTTCCACCCAGGTGCTGCAGTTTCTGACCTGGATACCTCAGCCCTTGTGAAGGTATTTTCGGGGTGGTGGTCCGAGCTGATGTTCCTGTGCTAGAATGAGCCCTGTAAACGCTCCTGCCGTCCTGCTGGTGCTACTCTCAGCTTCAGAAATTCTGAACAGTAAATTCAGATGATAAACAACATGTCTCATAAATAGGAATTATTAGAAGCTGTTTGGGTTTTTTTCCAAAATTTAAGAGGTCATTTCTAATGGCAAACTATCTTTCTGTTAGCCGGGATGAAAATAGGGGTACAAATAAGTAGAGGCTTTCGCCACACAAGGCAATTCCTAAATTAATGGGCTGAATAATTCATTTCGTTTAGCAGACGTCCAGAGTGTAGTCACCTAAATTGATCACTTCTAGCTTTTGACATTGACAAATCGGTTACATTTATTTTGTAATCTCTGTAAGTTATTCTTAGACTCTCTTATAATTTGTTAAATGAAGAGAATAATAGATTTTTTTCTTTTACTTTCTACCAACTAATCCTAATAAATCTTTACACAGCCTAAGAATTGAAATAAATTTGCATTTATTTGTGTAAAACCTCACTCTATGTATGGAATCCCTCTTCAAGAGTCCAGCAAAATCTTTTAAAGTATAAGCAGTTTTTAGAGAATTGTTCTCACTCTGTAGTTTATTATAATCCAGAATTTGTCTACCTACAATTCCAGGGCCAAATCCAGCCCACAGCTTGATTTTGTAAATAAAGTTTTATTACAGCACAGCTATGCTCATTCAGAAACAGCAGAGTTGAGTGGCTGTTACAGACCACATGGCCTGCAAAGTTTAGAGTGTTTAGTCTTTAGGGGCCAGATGGTGGCACGGTAACTAACTGCTCTGTAAGGCTGTCCCACGTGGGAAGCTTCTGGGTTCACATTTGGAGACCTCTCTGAACACGCTGGGCACTTGCATGCCCATGGTCTGGGGCTGGCTGAGACTGAGGAAGAACCTCATAAGACCCTGTTTGGGGGGACAGTGGCTTCGGTTTCCTCCTTCTTTCTGTCACTTTATCTCATGGAAGAAAGAAACAAACTCAAGTATTAAATACTTACCACTTAAATCTTTTTTTAAATTTTGCCAGAGGGCATGTGGACTCACTGAAGAGAGACACGGAGAGAAAGGAGTAGACCAACGAGAAAGTAAGAAAGAACCCCCAAGGAAAATGGTCACATCACAGTTCCTTCCCCTCGACTTCTCCTTTGGGACTTTGGGTACTCATGCCTGGCATGTTTTGCAAGACACCCAGTCCAGGGCTGTATAGTTAATCACATAGGATTCAGCCATCTTCACCACCACACCACTGGCTGGCCCACCATGCAACTCTTTGTAGAAAAGGTTTGCTCCTCCCTGTGAGTTACAGAAGCAGGTGAGGAGAATTGTTACTCAGCTGAAGTGAGAGACACCCAATTTCAAGATTTGAGTTACATTCTTGTTATATTGGACTAAATGACATCATTGGAACAAACTGAGATAAGGTGATAGATGCCCTATCAAAGCTTACTCATTTAAAAGGGAAAACAAAAGATTGAAAAATGACAACATATTGCATCATAGAAATGATCAGGCATTAACAGGGGGAAAAAATGACACTCGAGTAGTCAAATATTTGGAGCTTTGAAGATTCCCAAACAAATGGCTTCACAAGTTAGCTTTTTGATTATATATTACTTGAGTCACTATGTAAGTATTTGCAATTAGAGTTAAAGCAGATCAGTAAGCTTAAATCTTTTTTTAAATTTTGCCAGAGGGCATGTGGACTCACTGAAGAGAGACACGGAGAGAAAGGAGTAGACCAACGAGAAAGTAAGAAAGAACCCCCAAGGAAAATGGTCACATCACAGTTCCTTCCCCTCGACTTCTCCTTTGGGACTTTGGGTACTCATGCCTGGCATGTTTTGCAAGACACCCAGTCCAGGGCTGTATAGTTAATCACATAGGATTCAGCCATCTTCACCACCACACCACTGGCTGGCCCACCATGCAACTCTTTGTAGAAAAGGTTTGCTCCTCCCTGTGAGTTACAGAAGCAGGTGAGGAGAATTGTTACTCAGCTGAAGTGAGAGACACCCAATTTCAAGATTTGAGTTACATTCTTGTTATATTGGACTAAATGACATCATTGGAACAAACTGAGATAAGGTGATAGATGCCCTATCAAAGCTTACTCATTTAAAAGGGAAAACAAAAGATTGAAAAATGACAACATATTGCATCATAGAAATGATCAGGCATTAACAGGGGGAAAAAATGACACTCGAGTAGTCAAATATTTGGAGCTTTGAAGATTCCCAAACAAATGGCTTCACAAGTTAGCTTTTTGATTATATATTACTTGAGTCACTATGTAAGTATTTGCAATTAGAGTTAAAGCAGATCAGTAAGTATAGATTGGTAGTTACGGGGCATGTAAGAAGTTACAGTCGAGTAAGTCTGGGTCAGACAGCAGCTGGGATTTGCAGCTCGATCAGCTTGGCATGAGGACATCAGGGCCAAACGAGCACATCTGCAAGCAAGTAGTTTCTAAAAGAGCGACCGACTACTGAGAGGCAAAGCAGAAGTCCGGCTGACCCCTCTTCTTTGGCATCTGGTGGTTCTGCCCATTGTCATTTCTTGCTAGCCAATTTGTATGCGCCAGATTTGCCAAAGTCCACCTGACAAGCACACTCAAACTCACATTCTGTCAAAGACATGTCTGTGATTTCAAGGAAAAATACAGCCTGGAATCCTTGGCATTAGCACAACCTATGTTGCTGCAAGTGACCACTGGCTATTACATAATTGGGGTGTGCATTTGCATATTCTTATAAATGCATTCAAAACTCACTAGACCCAGCACTGTCATTAAAACAATTTGCTGTAAAGACACTGAGTTCTACCCAAATGCACTTCTTGTTTCATTTCAATATGATAATCTTAGTAAAAATATGTAAACCACTGCTTAGTCTTCTGGGTGACTTCTGGTCAGTCTTGCAATGTTTAATGCAGGGTAGCGTCTTGGGAAATGTGAAAGATGTTTCCAGGATGGAAAAAGAAATAAACAATTACGTCCAAATGGAGAAAGTAGCCACAACCCCCATGCTAGTCCTGCTCATCTCCTTTACAAGACTTTTTAACTACTTTATGTTGCATTTTTTTAATGGCAACACTGACAGCTTGTGTACTGTTTAGCACTTACAGTGGAAGCAAGGAGAATTTAATAAAAACGAGAAGATGTTTTTCACTTATTTCAAAGCAGCAGGTGTTACTTAAGCTTCCAAAATCATTTGGAAAACACATCCTTTAGAAATCCACAGAGTCCTAAAAACCTTGATGTAATAATTTCATAGCTACTTGACACAATTAAAATAGATTTTAATGCCTCCATGATATGATATGAATGAACACACTGGGCTGGGAACCATGAAATCTTTACTTTTGTCTCAGCTTCAACACTCCCTGTCTTCATGGCTTGAGGCAAATTGCTGTACCTCTCTGAGTCTCAGAGCTATCATTTGTTGATGAAGGTCCCTGTCAACCACAGAATGTCATATCTGCATTTGTATTTATACAACATTAAGAACGGGATTTGGACAACACATATCTGGTGTTATCTGCTCATCTTTCACACAGCAAAATAAGGTAGAGATAGTACAACTGTAATTAGATCGCTCCACCAATTGGTGACAAGTCATGTGAAATCAATGGGCCAATGAAAAAGATGAGGTGACTCTCAAATATCCTAATATATGAAACTCCTCCACTACTTTCATTGTTAGTTTCTAGTGGAAATATTTTCAAGGCAACCTCACAGGCAGCCATGCAGGGAACATCGGGAAAGGACAGGATTATTAACTACCAGACAGACTGGTTAAGAACCTTGATTGATGAATCTTGTTTCTAAGCGCTACAACAGCCAAATCTATAAATCGTGTCCAGGGTTTGATACCCGGTTCAGGGTAATTAAGTGATTTCTAAGTTATCTCATGATGACATCAGTTTCTCTATTCTGCAGTTTTTGAAGAGAAGACATTTATTTGCTGACCTAGCATTAAGTTTAATCTGATGTCTGATGATTATCTGCTCAAGCCCAGCAAGTATTTATTAAAATTTTTCCCAGAATTATATCAAATTTGTCATTCTTCTGTCTAGTATGCAAAATTACTTCTTCCTGCAAATGCGTAGGCTGAGTCTCTCTAAACTGGAAACTGATGGACTCTCAGCACATAGGTTTGTTGAGTCTTTTACCACTGCAAGTCCCTATACTGCTACAGCCAGGCAGAACTGGCAAGCTACAGTTAAGTGTTTCCAATTACACTTCTCTTCCTGCCTAGTTCATTTAACGTCTTGATACCTTTTATCCCCAAGCAACGTAGAAACCTAAGCGGCAGAGAACGCTGGTAGATATTTTTTGAGCAAACTGTCAGGTTCACTTTGGAAGATGAGCTTAAACACAGCTATGCCTTATTGGTATGCAACCATGTCAAACTAAGTGCTTTTAATTTTTTGTTTTACTACAGAATACCAACGAAGTGCCTCGTGCTATTAGCAGCATATCATCCTGCCTGTGGCTTATAATTAGGAGAATATTAGCATTGTCACAACTACCTTTTAGCCAGCATATCTGATTCCTCAATTATTAGTATAGTAATATTAAAAATTAAAGACTACAATAGCACATTCACTTTTTTTAAAACACGTATCCTTCTTAAATTCCTGAGATAAAGTTTTACACATAAATTCCAGTAATTCACACATCTGGCTTCATGTTAACATTTCCTTGGTGGGTAGATTAAGGACTTAAAAAGGCTGTCTTCTTCCTATTGGATGTTATAAGTTTAAATTCTATGGAGATTGCATGACAATTGGAAATCTCGTTCATAAAGTTCTTCCTTAGTGTGATTATAGCAAAATAGTGAATCAAACCCATGTTTTAAATATTAATTTTTCATTGTTTTATGTTGAACTAAAGAATGTATGTTTTAATTATGTTTTTTGTGTCAGGTTCATGATTCTCAGCATAAATCAGTTTTAATCACGGCTGCAATCATTTGCGAATTTTCGGTGGGAGCTTAACAGTTTGAATGAATAAGTTTTTACATGTCCTTCTTTCTTCCATGATCAAGAGAGAAGAAACAACATCCCCTGCCCTACCGGGTCTTTATGCCATGACCCACCCTGGCTTCACCCAGCCCCAGACCATGGGCACACACACACAGCGGTGTGCTCAGTTTTCTGGATGTGAACCTGGAACCTTCCTGTGGGGTCAGCCTCAAAGGGAGGCATGCTACCTCTGCACCACAGCCCAGCCCTTGAATTAGTAAGTTTTAGTGCAGGCATCACAATAATTGATGGAATATTGTCTCATGACTACAGGCATAGATTCACAAGTGTGTAAGAAGGAGACATCAGAGACAACAAGAAGAACTAGGAAAACACTCTCTAGGAGTGGGCAGTCTACACCACACTGAACACTCCCTCTCCGCACTGGTCCACTTGCTCAGTGGATGGACTGGGTGACTTGGGTCCCTTAGTCCACGCCTTCCCCGACCCCTTGCCAAGGGAGTGCTGAGAAGCACCTTCAATAGCACATAATTTCTTATTAAGGAAGAGAGAACCCAAAAATCCACCTTGTAATATTTTTCTACAATAACTAACAGCAGAAGAGTTTGTGGCATAGAGGGGCTGGACAGTGTGTGGTGGCGAAATATAATCCCCTGCAAGGCAGACCCTTATGAGGAGGCTGCTGGCTCTGACTGCATCAGGTACATGTGTGCCCTTGATCCAGGGCTGGCAGAGACCGGGATGGATCTTGTCAGCAGGGCCCCATCAGAGGTTCTCTCCTTGTCAGTAGGACCCCATCAGAGGTTCTCTCTCTCTCTCTCTCTCTCTCTCTCTCTCTCTCTTCATCCATGGAATAAATAAATAAGCTTTTTAAAAATTTAGTGGCGTACAGACTATACACAAAGGCCAATCCAAAATATCATTCTTCTCAATTTCCAGTTCCCTTTTCTCTTCCATTTTAGGCTGTAAGGGATGCCCTCTGTCCAGCAGATTTTCGGGAGGCTGGCCAGGGTTTACGTGCCCACCATGCACCATCATTAGGTAACAATGTTCCCGGAGGTCAGAAAGCTCGTTTAAGCATCTCCTCCTTGTCCCATCCCATCCGTGCTCCATGAGCTCACAAGTAACATGTCCCTGAAGAGACTCTAGAGGGGAGTTCCACTGGACCTCGGACAGGGCGGTGGCCTGGTCCCACAGGTGGAGGCCTGAGCGGCAGAG
This sequence comes from Tupaia belangeri chinensis, assembly GCF_000334495.1. Taxonomy (NCBI): domain Eukaryota; kingdom Metazoa; phylum Chordata; class Mammalia; order Scandentia; family Tupaiidae; genus Tupaia; species Tupaia belangeri. The sequence continues at coordinate 3,349,012 of NW_006160006.1, read as the reverse complement.
CTGCTCACAGGACCCTGGGTGAAGAAGCCTCCTGCTGGGCAGCAGAGGAGGGGGCTTCAGCCAAAGGGGCTGCGAAGGCAGAGTTTGGAGTCAAACTACATAAAAGCATTTTAGTTAACATTTCAGACACCTGAAAATAGAACTGCCTTTTGAAAAGCGTGAATTGAACCACATCTGTACAAAAATGTGATCATTTAAGCAATACTATAAGAGGCTGCTGAGGTACTGAGAGTATTAAAAGACAAAAAAAATGTGCTGAAAACTCTTTCTTGACTTAGCGCCCAGATGCAATGTGGACAGAAGGGAGGATCCGGTCTCCTCTCAGCCCTGCCATATTGGAAGAGGTTTTGCAAGCTTGCCCAGTATCCCTTCAGCTTCTCATGTTTCGCCCAGACCCAAAGATTCTGCTGACTTCAAAGGAAGTCTCATGTGGAAGCCAGATAAAAATGGCAGGAGGAAAGAAACAGGGAAATTTGAGCTGAACCCGGAGAATAAAATATTTTCAGCAAGACAGAAGATAATGGATTTTTTTTATTTGAGAAGAGTGATATTCTTTTCTTTGTTTATTCTCACCAACATAAAGTACAATCTCTGTTCCTACAGTGAAGTCTTGAATATGTCTCTTTTCTAAATAAGCATAGTGAAAGGTTGCCGTTTCCCTGGCAACAGATGACTTCTTTCTATATTTTTCTTTTTGGAGGAAAGAAAAAAAAGAAAAAAAAAAAAACAGACTTTGGATTTATAAAGAGCCTTTCATCCTGAGTATCAAAGCATTTTATGGCCAAATTGTCACCTTGCCCCAGCGAAGTGGATAAATAACATCCTCCCCACTTTATTTACTGACCAGGGGAGGAAAATGGCAGCTGGATGGAACAGCTAGGGTGCACTGAGCTCTGCATCTCCAACCTTGGTCAGAGAATTTTGCTAAGGGGGTATAAAGCAACATGCCAAGACGCCCCCCATTAATCCATGTCCTGGTTCTAGCCCTTTCCCTTGAGTGTGGGTGGGTCTCTGACTTGCTTCTAACCAATAGGATGAAACCAAGGTGATGGGATGTCTCCTTGGGTTGCCGTGTTGTACAGGACTCCCTGGTGGCAGGACGCCAACAGTTGTTGGGAACACCTAAGAAAAGGCCAGGTGGGAGGTGAAAGGAGATGAGGGAACCAATAGTCAGAAGCCAGGGCTCCATGCAGCTGTGAGGAAATTAATTTTTCTAAAAACTCCAAGGAGGACACCAAGCTCTAGGAAGGAATGGAGCCCAGCTGACACCTGGATTACAGTCTGAGATCCTGAGCGCAGGAGCTAAGGTGGGATCAGTCTCCGGACTCAGAGAAGCTGTGTTGTCTCAAGCCACCAAGCTTACTAGGCAGGGATAGCCAGTTAGCAGAAAGGGCTATGCAGATAGATGGTCGCTAGGCTGAGGCCAGTAGTTACAGGACATTAAAGTGGGTTAGGTAATAGGATATAGGTCTGGAAGTTAGGCACATAGAGGTTTGTATCCAGATTTTCACGTGATGTCTTTTTTTTTAAGAGATATTTTTGCTATAGGGCATGTGTGCTCACCAGGGACAAAGAGACAGAAAGAGATAAATCAACCCCTGGGGGAATGGCCATGCTGCAATCCCTCCTCCTCCATTCTCCTCTCGGGATCTTGGGCGCATATGCACACACGCCTAATGTGAGTTTAAGCCACTGGGTGGGACTCCAACAGCAGTTGACAATATGGGAGTCCAGCAATATAACCATTATGCCATCTGCTGGTCACCTTCACTTGATGTCTTAATCTCTCTAAATTGCATTTTTTTTTAATTTACAGAATGGAAGATAATGTCTACCTCTGCAAGCTACAATAAGGATTAAGAACAATGGCTCTAAAGGTGTCTGACTTAGTGCTGTCACATAGCGGGAGTGTGGCTGAAGGTGCCAGCTGCAGATGTAGTCATACAGAAAGGAGTTGTGGCACCATTTCCAGAGTTGCAGTGATTGCAACACAGACGACTTCTGTTTAATCGCCAGAAGACATGCACTCTGGCCAGAAGAGACAGAGGCGGAGAGACCACTCCCTGTGCAGCGTGGTCTTGCCACAATCCCTTCTCCTCTATTTCTCCATCCTTTTGGGAAGGAGAACTGTGGCATGAGACCCTGTTGAAATGACCTACTTCTGTCTCTCTTTCCTTCTCTGCCTCCCTCTCTCCCTCTCATAAAGGAGAGAGAAAGAGAGAAGAATCTTAAAGCAGTGGGTCTTGAAGGGCACTGGTTTAGGGGATGGACAAGGGGAGAGCACAACATCAAGAGTCAGAGGTGTGGGGACAGCAGTTAGCGTAATGGCTATGTCGCTGGACTCCCACGTAGTCGACTGCGGTCCGCGTCCCGGACCTGGCGGCTTAAAACTCACGCCGCGCGCATGTGCGCGCGTGCCCAAGATCCTGAGAGGAGAATGGAGGAGAAGGGATTGCGGCATGGCCATCCCCCCGGGGGATGATTTCTCGCTTTCTGTCTCTCTGTCTCTCTCTGTCTGGCGAGTGCACGAGCCCTATAGCGAAAACCTCTCAAAAAAAAAAAAAAAAGAGTCAGAGGTGTGGCGGCGAGGTGGCTCAGGTGGCTGGACCCCACGTGGCAGGCTGTGCAGTTGGCGTTGTGGGCCCAGCAGCTTGAGAAATACACCAAGTGCTTGTGAATGCATGCCTAAGACCCCAGGGGGAGAAACTGAGAAGCAACTGTGGCGTGGCCATGCCCCATGAGGGTGCTTCCTCACCTTCCATCCCTCTGTCTCTCTCCAACAAGTACGCACACCCTCTAGCAAAATTAAAAAAAAAAAAAGGAAAAAAAAATAAAAAGGTTAGAGATATGGGCATCCGGGAGGTGCGACAGAGTCCCAAGACCCTCAGCTATTTTTCCAATTTGCCCAAGGCTAGTGTTGACTACACCAGTTGCTCCCCACAGCTCCTGCAGGCCAGATGAAAGCAGTACCCACCCTGGCTGACCACGGCTGCACTGTGAGCAGAAGCCTTTATAAGATGGACTCTATTAATAAGGCTGAGAAACAACACGGGACAAGGGGAGAGCACACTCTCTCATCCCTAAAGCAGCGAAACAGCCTGCACGCAGAGCCACACTCGTGTCTCATGGTTGAGAAAGCAAGTCATGATCTCTGGGGAAGAAAGAGCGGAGCTGAGGGTATTCATAATAAAAGATAGTCATTTCAGACGATCTTGAAATATTAAGTGGGAAGTCTGAAAAATTGTTTGAGCATGTTAAGGAGTTGGAGTCTAGAGTTCCTTACAAAGGATCATTTCTTAGCTTTGAGAAGATTCACGAAGAATGAACGGGAGAGCGCCATGTCTGTCAGAGCAGGGGACTGCTGGTCCCTGAACTCTGGGCTCCAGCTGCTCTACCAGCCTGTGAGCAGCAGAGGCGGGCAGATAAGAATCCTGGGACGAAACAGGTGCAGAGAGGGGAAGCGAGCCTCTCCCTTGCATATTCTGGAACACTTGATTTGGCAGAAGGCCAGGACCACTGGGAACCACGCCTTTGCTGGTTGGAGGGAACTTCGCCCCTTGAACATGTGAACGTTGCAGCAACGCAGCTGCCCGAGGCTTTAGAATGGGTCCTTATTTTACACTGGTTCCCCAGCAGTAGTGAAAGAGAGAACGGAAAGGGAAAGAACAACTTTTTAAGTATTAAGCAAGAGGTAGCAAGCCACTTGTGCTCAGGTTTGGGAAACTGAGCTCTTCTAACAACCGGAAAGAGCTGTCGTATCCTAGAGATGTGAAGGAAAGCAACGCAGAGCATCTTCTCCCAGGGTACTCCCCTCGCTCTAGAAACATAATTGCATTTCTCTCCTCGAAGCTTCTATTTGAATGAGAACATCTGACACTTTACTAGGAAGCTTTTATCTACCCGGTGTTTGTCTACCTCGTGTTTGCTGGGACACAGGTGCTCAGAATGTGTCCCATCATTCCTACGTAGAGGGGCTTCTCCTAAAGCTGGGAAACAAGACTCCTTTTTCTCAGTACCACTCTAACCAAGCAACTACTGGAATAACAACAACAATGGCAGTTAACACGGAATGTCATGTGCAAAGTCCTGAGTGCTTCACACATGTGAACCCACTTAGGGCTCAGAACATCCTTCTGAGATGTTGAAGTGACTACTGGTATGTGTTGGCTTGGCTGGGCCACAGTCCCAGGTCCTTGGTCAGATATTCATTCTGTGAGGACAGTGTTTTGGTTAACATCAACACTGAATTTAGAGGACTTTGAGTAAAGATGATCCCTCCACAATGTGGGTGGGCCTCAGCCAATTAGTTGAAGGTCTTACTAGAACAAAGACTGATCTCCCCCAGCCAGACAGAATTCTGCAGCAGCCTGCCTTTGGACAACACCGCAGCCCTTTCCAGAGTCTCCAGCCTGCCGCCTCCGTGTCAGATCCTAGACTAATTGTCCACAGTCACATGAGCCAATTCCTTAGAATAAATCTCCCTCTGTACTTACACACCCACACACACGTGCACGCGCACACAACCATTTCTTAGTACTGCTTCTGTGAGCACACTGACTAATACAAATGAATTATCTATATTTATAGATGATAAAATTTAAAATTTTTACTCAAATTTGTCTTGATTCCATTTGTAACACCTGACTCATTTTCCAATTTCTTTCTTTTTTCTTTTTTTTTTTTTTTTAGAGAGGTTTTTTTCGCTATAGGGCGCGTGCGCTCGCCAGACAGACAGAGAGAGACATAGAGACAGAAAGCGAGAAATCAGCCCCCAGGGGGGATGGCCATGCTGCAATCCCTTCTCCTCCATTCTCCTCTCGGGATCTTGGGCACACATGCACACATGCCCGGCATGAGTTTTAAGCCACCGGGTCCAGGACACAAACCGCGGTCAACTACATGGGAGTCCAGCGACATAGCCATTACGCTAACTGCTAATTCCCCAATTTCTTAAACTCCATTTACATCCCACTGGATACAGCAAGTGAACCACAAGGTACTGAGAGACTCGGACACACCATGAAGTTGATGACACCCATAAAAACATGACTTCGCTCATGCCGTGGATGAGGAATTGACTAAGAGTACTTGTAAATGAAGATGGTGGTGAGTCAGTCTGATTCTGTGTCATTATGAAAACCAATATTCTGCGATACCTTTGAGGTCACAGTGTCTAAAACTGTCTCCTCACAGGAGCCAGACGGTGGCACATGAGTAAAACAGCATAGTCAAGCGATCCCACGTGGCGAAGTTCTAGGCTCATGTCAGGAGGCCTCCCTGAGTGTGCTAGGAGCATACTTGCCCATGACCCTGGGCTGGCTGGGGTTGGAGTGGGCCACAGCGTCAAGACCCTATTGGGAATGCTGTCTCCCACTGTCTCTCTGTCTCCCTCACTCATGGAATAAATAATTTCAAAAAACAAGAAGTATAAGGTAAAAATTTAAAAAGAAAAAAACTTTTCCCCTCCCAAGCCTGCCAAGAATATCCAAATAAGAACATTTCATTAAGTATTTGAATTATGCAACTGAAAAGTTGTACAGTTTGGGGGAGGAAATGTATTTCTTTTTTTCTCTTAGAGTTCCACTGACAAAGCTTCCTCTACGTAAGATTTCTACATGAAGTCTAAATGTGATCTTATTTACAGATAAGTAGCAGTGTAATGAATAGAAAAATTCACAACAATCTCCATATTTTTATTAGAGAACAGATATATTAAATAGTAAATTAAATCTAAATTTTTAAAAATTGAATAATTATAAGTATTAACCCAGGCTTTGCTTTTATTAAAATTCCTGTTAGCTTTTTTCTATCTGCAAAATATTTAAGGTTATTTCCTACCACTCTATAAGTAAAACAGAAAAATAAAAAGAGAAAATAAAAAAGAAAGAAAGATGGGAGGGTAAGAAATAAGAAGAGAGAACCTAGACAAATTAAATTCTTTGGATCAGTTCATCTGTTCAAAAACAAAGGCAGGTTGTACTCATAGTTTTTTGAAAGCACATTTTGCTTTCCTCCCTTAGGGACTCAGATGGGCTCAGAGATAGTCGTCCGACATGAGTGATGGCATTTCCAGAAGGAAGGTAAGCTGGACTCTTACAGCAGATTTGTCAAAAGTGAAATGGTATTGTTAGAGTAAAACAGCGGAACTGAGACTTCAGGAAAAGGACCTGGTCATGGGGTGCTACTTAAGGAACAGTGTTGTCTTTGAGCCCACAGTCCAGGGTCCCACTAAGCAACTACAAGAAGTGGCCACCTTCCTCCAGGCAGACATGGCCCCGCCCAGGATGCTGTTCGTTAACCAGTCCGGGCATTGGAGCCAACAGAGACCATCTTGATTTTGCTCTTTCCTGGCTGTGTGGCTGTGGGCTGATTGCCTGCTTTTCTGAGTTTCGATTCACTTGCCCACAGCATGGAGGTGGTAGTTCCTACCTCATCCTCTTTGTTAGCCTAGTCTCCTCTCTCTGCAGATCAAACCCCAATATTTCTCTCAAGAGTCTCCTATCTTGGGAACCAGCAGTTAGCGTAATGGCTATGTCGCTGGACTCCCATGTAGTCGACCGCGGTTCGTGTCCCGGACCCGGTGGCTTAAAACTCATGCTGAGCGCGTGTGCATGCGTGCCCAAGATCCCAAGAGGAGAATGGAGGAGAAGGGATTGCGGCGTGACCATCCCCCCTGGGGGGTGATTTCTCGCTTTCTGTCTCTATGTCTCTCTCTGTCTGGCGAGCGCACGCGCCCTACAGTGAAAATCTCTCAAAAAAAAAAAAAAAAGAGTCTTCTATCTTACCTTCCCACTCCAGTTTTTAATTTCATAATTCTTACTCCATTCTACTCCCCGGTGATTTATTTTTTTAGAGAGAAAGATTTTTTGCTATAGGGCGCATGCGCTCGACAGAGAGCCAGAGAGACAGAAAACAAGAAATCACTCCCAAGGGGAATGGCCACACCGCAATCCCTTCTCCATTCTCTTCTTGGGATTTTCGGGCACGCAGACACGCCCAACATGAGTTTGAAGCTGCTGGGTCTGAAACTCGACCCGCAGTTGCCTAGTGGGAGTCCAGTGACAAAACCATCACACGATCTGCTGGTCTCGGGGCAATTTCTTTCTTCTTTTTTTTTTTCCTGGGTGATTTCTTTATACTAAAGACAGACAAAACACAGGGAGACCAGTCTGCCTACGCAACCTGACCACTGGTTTCCGCTGTTGCTGGATGAGCTTCCACTCTGGAGGCTGCATCTCCTGCTTGTGTGTGCTCTGTGAGTGGCCTCCCTCCGCCTGGTCTGTGAACTCATCTCCTGGTCCCCCCTCTCCCACCCTGCGACCTACATACAGGGCAGTGAAATGGCCTGCTGTTCCACACACAACAAGTTTTTTATGTTGTCTACTTCTGTACACACTGTCCTTTTTTAAAATCTGTAATATTCTCCTTTATCTTTCCCATCAGGACACCTCTTCTGTCCACACACACACACACACACACACACACACACCTCTCCTCATTAAAAACAATCAAGAATCTCCTTTGTTCGTTTGTTTGGAAATTTGCCCATACCATGACTTCGGTCCTGTTTTGAGTATCATCCCCAGACCTTTGTACACAGCTCTATAAGGTGCATATCCCAATTCATAGCAGCTCTTTTCATTCACATTTGTTCCGCAATTACACAGTTACCACCTAAGGCAATCAGGGTATTCTACTTCTCTTTTTCTTAAACTTAGTATTGTTTTTTTATTTTAGTGCTTGCATTTAATCACTCTGTATCATTACAACATATCAGACTTCTCTTTAAAATCCCATTGTCTACCCCAGGAATATGCAACACATGTTTGTTGTTTGGAAGAGCCCACATAATATACTAAGTTAATAAAAACTGGCCTATCCCTACCCTATGAAAAGTAAGCCAACCAAGAGCAGTACAAATTTTTTTAGAGGTTTTTGCTATAGGGCATGTGCGCTCACCAGAAAGACAAGAGAGAGACAGAGAGACAGAAAGCGAGAAATCACCCCCCAGGGGGGATAGCCATGCCACGATCCCTTCTCCTCTATTCTCCTCTCGGGATCTTGGGCACACATGCACACGCGCCCAGTCTAAGTTTAAGCCACTGGGTCTGAGACTCGAACCACAGTAGACTACATGGGAATCCAGCGACATAGCCATTATGCCAACTGCTGATCCCAAAGCAGCACAGATTTACCACTAGGAGGAACTCAGCATACCTGAGCCTTATACCTGCCCCTATAAGAAGCTCTTAGTTTCTCCTGGGACTTTCTCTTTACCTCTGTGTGCCTTTGGTCCTTTAGCAGTAATACAGGAGAGTAAAACAGCTTTTTTGAGATTTTTTACTTAAATATTTAAGTGGATTCATGTTCAGTTGGTTTATGGCTGCTTGGGTGATTCTGTATAATGCTAAATATACGAACAAAAAATGAAGCTACTGTTACCTATTCTAACACATAGTGCCAGAAAATGTCAATGGGGAAATGATAATGATAATGTGAGAATGTATATGTTAAAATCTTGTCTTGCAGGGGGGCAACAGATGACATAATGGTTACGTCACTGGACTCCCATGTAGTCGACTGCAGTTTGAGTCACAAACCCAGAGGCTTAAACTCATGCCAAGCACATGTGCATGCATGCTCAAAATTCTGAGAGGAGGGAGGTGAAGAGAAGAGGATAGAGAAAGACAGCAAGAGAGCAATAGAGAGGCAGGACGTCAGTGGGAAACAGATATGGCTTACTACCTGTTGATGACCTGTGTAGTATTCTCAACTGGATTGGTCTGAGAAGAGGACTTAATATGTGAAAGGAAATAGAGCATGATTACAGAAGGCACTTTCACTCATATTTGGGATATAAACCTTTTTTTTTTTGGAGAGTTTTGTTTTTGTTTTTGTTTTTGTTTTTTGCTTTAGGGTGCATGCACTCACCAGACAGACAGAGGGAGACAGAGAGACAGAAAGTGAGAAATCAATCCCCAGGGGGGATGGCCATGCCGCAGTCCCTTCTCCATTCTCCTCTTGGGATCTTGGGCACGCATGCACACACGCCTGGCGTGAGTTTTAAGCCACCGGGTCTGGGACACGAACCGCGGTCGACTACATGGGAGTCCAGTGACATAGCCATTATGCTAACTGCTGGTCCCGGCATTCCCTTTTGAAAAAGCAATGCAATACACTGTAAAGTTATATGCAATCCAATATAATACAAACAAGATTATGATGATAATAAAAAAAATAAATGAAATAAGAATAACTTGTCCAAAAAAAAAAAATCCTCAGAGAAGAATAGAGGAGAAGGGATTACAACATGGCCATCCCCCCTCCCCCGGGGCAGGGGGGTGATTTCTTTCTCTTTCTCTCTGGTACATGTCCTATAGCAAAAAAAATCTCTAAAAACATCTTATTTTGCTGGGCCAGCAGGTTGCATGGAGGTTAATGCAGCTGGATCCCACATGGTAAATCGAACTGTTCAAGTTCTAAACCCGGTGGCTTGAGAAACACAGCTGCATGTGCATGCATGCTCAACTCTCAAGAGGAGAATGGAGGAGAGGGATTGCTGCATGGCCACCCTCTCAGGGGGTGATCTCTCTCTCCCTCTCTCTCTCCCTCTCCCTCTCCCTCTCCCTCTCTGGAAAGGGCATTCACCCTGTAGCAAAACTAAAAAACCAAAAACTAAAAAAAAAAAAAAATCTTATTTTTGCATGGTTTATAATATGTGTAGTTTTTATTGCTTCATTCTGATTATTACAACATGCTTGAATTTTTTTCTTATACATGAGATATCACAGGCTTAGGGATGTTAAGTAACTTGCTCAAGATTACACAGGTAAGAATAGCTAGACTAAAAGCACAGGCTTTCTTTGAAAAGATGGTGATTCTATATTTGGATATATCAAACATAATCAAGATATTCAAGCAAGGAATTAAATTGTTCACTTTCTTTGAATAATATGAAATCAATGTAAGAAGAACTATCGTCTCAATAATAGTCATCCTCATCAGGATATTACTTTTGTATTTTCTAAATGAAGGAAAAGAGAAAAGAAATGAGAGAAATGAAATATTTAAAATTATTAAGTAAAACACAGTTGACTACGTGTTTGAGCAAAACATTATTTTTTAGGTATTAAAAAATGTTATTTTTTCCAAAATCCACTTGTAGGCAGCCTGTTCTAAACTTAAATGTCAAACATTTTCTTTCTTATTCATACATACTCTGTGCACGCCAGAGTCCTCCTACGTTATTATTCAGCCCACTGGCAATTGCTCCTCTTCCAGGTTGTTGAGTTCATTTATTTTTGGTTATCACAGTCTGTTCATATTTTTCCAATTCATCCTTTTTATTAAATGGAAAAAAATCTATCAAATAAATCTATTTAGGAAATGAGCAGCTAGTCCCAAAAAAGCATCTGCAATGCTTCATATGATGGTTCACAAGTACTCTGTGCCCCACTGTTCATTCACCATGCTGAATCAACTTACTAATGTGAATGTAAGACAACACATCATTTTCGATCACTTTTAAAACATGTATTTCCTAACTTAAACATTCCTCTGATTAGTTCTGGTGAAATGTGGAGGACCAAAATGACTAGCTAATGAATAATTCCTACAAACTTTCGAGTGTCTTTCCCTGCAGTTCTCTCTTTCCTTTTAGCATTGACTCAATTTTATTTTCTTTCCCTGATTTCTGTTTATAAGTTTATTTTTGCAAGTGTTTTCTGTGGGTATTTTAGAGACTTTATTATATGAAGAGAACCCTTCTAAAGTAGTACAACTTTCCATACTTAAAAACCTAGAGTATCAACTATAATTCTGTGAAGGCATATGGCCCTTTGCAGTAAAAATTAACAACTACATAGATTCTCTGATCTCATTTGATTTTCTTAACAACATTGGAAGTTTGTATTTGTTGGTTCCATTTTGCAGATAAGAAAACATCCTCAGAGAATGTAAACAAGTCAGAGAGAAGAGGCTGAGGATACTGTTGGGAGAGGAGAACCACTGGAGAGGTGCCCACGAGTGCCACACCAGATTCCTAAGATGGGATCTATAGTCCTCTGAGCCCAGGAGGAAAGGAGATGGGGAGATGCCGTATTTGATGAACCCCCTCTGCTGTCCTCACAGGGGCAGCTCCCTGGATGGGCATGAGAAGGAGTGGGCTTGACAGAGATCAGGGAGAAGAGCAGTGAAGTATTGAACGGCTACTATTGGAAATCAGAAAGTCGCTAAATAAACTGTCAATAAATGAATCTATTCATTTTATTCATCCATATGCTATGACCAACCAGTACATGTCCCTATTACGGGGCCATCTGTCCCTCATGGATTTGTAATGGCACTTATGTAACACATGGTTTATCTATATGAATGGCCTCATTCTTGGCAGTCAGTCTGGGAGTCAAACTCTGCATCGATGTGTCACTTCTTACACTTTCACACCTTCATCTGCTAAGGTGAATCCACACCATTGGTATTCCTTATATTTTTATGGATTTCTTGACCCTTGCTGATAGATAAGAATTGTTGAGTCAGTTTTTCAAATTCCCATATAAAATTTTAAAAGAAAAAATATATATTGGGGTTTTTACTGAGATTGTATTAAATTTAAGATTAAGGCCACTTGCAGTGACACAGTGGCAACAACAGTCTCTGCACTGCCACAGCCATGTGGGAACGTCCTGGGTCCCTGTCCCAGGTCTCCTATCCACACTGGGTAGATGTGTACATGCCCATGATCCTAGCTGACTGAGGCAGGGGTGGGGGTGGGGGTAGGATCACAGCATGGGGTCCCCTTGAGGTTGCCTATCTCTCTATATCCTCTCATGGGAGAAATAAACTCTAAAATATTCTATATTAATTAGGACCTAAGAGACTTATTTCTTCTTTTGGATTTTCCAATTCAAAACTGTATACTTCTGTTTATCAAAATGCCAGCAACATTTTTCACAGAAACAGAAAAAACAATCCTACAATTTATATGGAACCAAAAAGGTCATGAATAGACAAACAGACAATTTTGAGCAAAAAGAGCAAAGCTTAGGCGAAAATGTAAATCAGTATAGCCATGATGGAAAACGGCACAGAGATGCCTCAAAAACTAAAAATGGAACCACCAGGCCAGCCAGCCAACCCACTACGGGGTAGGTAACCGAAGGAGATGAAAGCAGTATGTTGAAGCGGTATCCACACCCCCACGTTTACCGCGGCACCATTCACAGGCATCAAGCCATGGAATCAGCCCAAACATTTGTCCATCAACGGAGAAACTCACTGTACTTCCTGTGGCTTCAGAGGTTGGTTTCTGTGTGGTGAATGACTAGACCCAGCCCTGATGCTTGAGTTCAGTAACAAATGTTGCTAACACAAAATAATGACGAATGCTTGAGATGATGAGTGTACCGTAATCCTGCACATTACCCGGCACATTTAGCAGCTGCACGTTATATTCACATACTGAAAAATCATATTGTACCCCAAATACACACAACTGTTATAGGTTAGTAATTTTTAAATTCTTACACAAATTGTATTTCTTATTTGTAAACTACTGGGTTGGTTAAAATTTTCAGGATAATTTTATTAGATGCAAAGAAAGTGGGCACCCTTTTCTAGTTCTTGACATAAGTTCAGTATTCTTAACGATAAATATAAAGTTTACTCTTGATATTTGGTAGAAAAGTAGTCTTGATAATTAATAGAAACGCAGGTTATTCCTGTTTCTCCTATTTCTAATTTTCTACTATGTGAGTTTTTATTTTTACTAAGTACGAGAAATTTTATCAGGTGCCTCTTCTATTTGATATAGTTCTATTTTTTTACTTTGTATCTTTCCATTATTTATATTAATGCATTTTCTAAGTGAATAAATCTTATGTTTCCAGTGTAAATACAACTTTCCAAAGATGTTTAAGTATTTTAATATAAAATAAATAGTTTAATTTTGTTACCTAACATTTGCAAGAAAATGAAATACATTTTATCACAAATATTTCCCCCTACTTTTTTGGTATCAAAATTAAATTTTTTAATAAAATGAGTTGAGAATTATTCTCTCACTTTTTAAAAAATTTCTATCTTCCATTAGCAAGAGAAAGACAGAAGCCACCTCAACAGGGTCCTTATGCCACCATCCACCTCAGCCAAGCCAGATCACAGCGTGTCACGTGCCCTGCATGCTCGGGGACATCCCAGGGCACAAGCAGGACCTTCCCCAGGGGGTCCATTTACATTACCACTGCCCCACCAGCTGGCCCCATCCTTTCACAATTTATCCTCAGGAAGAGCTCACCTAAGATTACCTGAGAGTTTACTAAGACTGTCTTTGAATGTCATCTACTGAAACATCTCAGTCCAACTTCTAGTTAAAGGTGTATGTTTGCCTCTGCTGCCCTCCAAAATGGAAGGATTTATAAAGCTAAAAAATAGATAGGCAAACGATAACTGTCATAGAAAAATTGAGCAACCTGAATCCTAAACACTCTGTAAAGAAAGCCAAGAAGAAACAACTGCTGGCACAGATGGCAAAATGAGAAGTGGTGCTATCAGGAATATCTGAAATGGAGATGAATAAATATTAAGCAAGAAATTGGACTAAAAAATACAGAACGTCTGATGGTTACCAGTATCTCAAAGGCGAAACTCAGAAAAGTACAGAAAGCAAAAATGCTCATTAATATTGCTTCAAGAAACCCAGAGTGATTCTTTTATAAGAAATTAGCAGTAATGATTTAAAAAAAAATAAGAGTCATAGGACCAGCAGTTAGCATAATGGCTATGGTGCTGGACTCCCACTAGACTCCCATGTAGTTGACCGCGGTTTGAGTCCTGGACCTAGTGGCTTAAACTCATGCTGGGCACATGTGCGTGCGTGCCCAAGATCCCAAGAGGAGAATGGAGGAGAAGGGATTGCAACATGGCCATCCCCCTGGGGGGTGATTTCTCGCTTTCTGTCTCTCTGTCTCTCTCTGTCTTTCCAGAGAGCACACGTGCCCTATAGCAAAAACCTCTCAAAAAAAAAAAAAAGTAATGAATACACTGTGCCCCTTTTGCTTGCTTGTTTGTTTGGGGTTCTTTTGTTTTGTTTTGTTTCCATAGGGCACATGTGCTTGCAAGAGAGAGACAGACAGAGACAGTGAGAGAGAGTGAGAGAAATCATCTCCAGGAGGGATGGCCACACCACAATCCTTTCTCCTCCATTCTCCCCCTGGGGTTTGGGGTACACACACATGTACCTGGCATGATTTTCAAGATGCCTGGTCCAGGATTTGAATCATGGCCAGCCCTGTGGGAGCCCAGCACTTTAATCACCATGCCACCTACTGACCCCTACAGTGTATCTCTTTTAAGCCAAAGTATAATTTTTACCACAGAGGAACAATTCTTTTAATTGTTAATCTTATTAATTTCTTTTGTCCAGGATAAGACCCTATTTTAAGCAATCATTTGAATAGAATTTATAATCTGAAGTCATTCTTATGCACGGGATGTTTTAATTTTGATGCATAAGCTGTAAAATAGCAAACAACCTAGTCAGTTATAACGAGTTGGAATTATAATCAACACTAATTTAAACTAAGTGTTAACAGACACAAATGGACCTCTATTGTACATCAAAGACTAGAAGTTACTACAGTGCCGAGGTCAGAACCAGCATGACGCCTCCCTACTAAATACACGGTCATCTCGTCCAAAGAGGATCCCTCAGTGGGTCCTTCCAAAGGTCCATAATTTTCCCAGTGATTTGTTCTGGTTGCAGAGTCTGTTCGTTTTGTTAATCCTTTTGTTAGTTATTCAGCTTTTGTCATATTTTCTTCACATGTTTGCGTCCTTTCTTCCTCTCCTTTGGCTTCGATCCTCTGGCCAATTTCCAGGACAGTACACACTTGTGAGGCGCAATGGTGCAAGGGCCAAGAGAATGGTTTCCTGGCAGCCGTCTGCTCCCCTGCAGCCCACTCTGCACGTCTGCCCACGCCTCCTTCTCAGCATCTGCAGCAGTCCTGGGAATGAACTCCAACTTCCTGCGCTTATTGGGTGGATCATAATCTCAGGTGACCTTTGGTTGGTTGTCTATTTTGTTAGCTCTATCATACACATATTTTTGTTTAGTTTTCTAACTCTTCTTGTTTATTTTTCATTGATATGTAAATATTGTATATATTTATAGTGTACAACATGATGTTTTATTCTATGGATGCATGTGGGAGAGCTGAATCAAGTTACTTAATACATACGTTACTTCACATACATTTTTGTGTGTGGTGAGGGCACGTAAAATCTAGTCCTCTAGCATTCCCAGTACACAATAGACTGTCACGAACCGTAGTACCCGTGTTGCACACTAGAGCGCTCCACCCACTCCTCCTATGCCAACACCACTCCAGCCCCTGATCACCACTTTGCTACTCAGCTTCTATGAGCTCCACTTCTTTCTGATCCCACATACAGGTGAGTCCATGTGGTATTTATCCTTCTGTGCCTGGATCGTTTCACTCCGCAGAATCTGTGTAAGGAAGATTTCCTCCCAAGAGTTCTGCAGGCCTGACCTACCAGGCAGCAGGCAGCCCGTGGCCTCTTGAGTGGCAGTTGATGCTCCTGAGTGACAGTGGCACCTTCCTGGGCTTTCCTCCTGCCTCTGGTAAAAGCTGTGTTCACCCTTGGCTTCGGCCTTGGCAAGCACAGGTGTCTGCTGCACACAGGGCTCAGAATGCAGAGGGTCCTTGGAATCCTGGGTTCCTCACACCAGACCTTGCACCACGTGACTGGGCACCACCTCAAACCATAGCAGTGGCCTCCAGCCAGGGCCCTAGCCACATCCCAGACCCAAATAATTTTTTATTCCAATCACTGAATCAGCAGGATATTTTAGAATGGGAGGCCAAATTTCTCTTATTGTCTTTTTCCAAATCCTAAAATAAATGGTTCTCTAAAGGATCTGTCAAGAAAAGACAGACTGGGACCAGCAGTTAGTGTAATGGCTATGTCACTGGACTCCCACGTAGTCGACCGCGGTTCGAGTCCCGGACCCGGTGGCTTAAACTCACGCCGGGCGCGTGTGCGTGCATGCCCAAGATCCCGAGAGGAGAATGGAGGAAAAGGGATTGCGGCGTGGCCATCCCCCCTGGGGTGTGATATCCCACTTTCTATCTCTCTGTCTCTCTCTGTTTGTCTGGCGAGCACACGCGCCCTATAGCAAAAACCTCTCCAAAAAAAAAAAAAAGAAAAGAAAAGAAAAGACAGACTTGAAGGCTAGATGGTGGCACAGAAATAAAATGCAACACTCTGTGAGACAATACCACATGAGAAGGTTCCAGGTTCAAGTCAGGAGGACTGCCTGAGTACACAGGGCACCTGTGTGCCAGTGACCAGGACTGGCTGAGGCTGGGGGTGGATCAAAACCCTGTTAGGGGTGTAATCTCTCTCTCTCTCACTCTCTGTCTCATTCTCTTTGTCATTCACTCATGGAAGAAATACATTTAAATATAACTACTTTTAAAAAAAAAAGAAAAAGACTAAACAGCCATTTTCAAGAAATATTCTAGAGCCCATATTAGCCATTCCAGGATAGCCCCTTTACTAGAGTGCTCTCCCCCAGCATGAAAAACATGCTGGGCATGTGTGTGCCTGCATGCCTAACATCCTAAAGGAGAAACAGAGAGCACTGCAGCAGGACCACGCCCCGGGACTGCTTCCTCCCCTTCCTCTCTCTCTCTCCATCCCTCTCTTGCTTTCTCCAGTAAGCACATGGACTCTCTAGCAGAATTTTTTTAAAAGATAATATGCTCCATGGAATAGCTTTTTCTTTGGACCAGCAAACATCGAGCACTGAATTAACCATAATTTGTATGCTCTAGCTACTTACTAAGCTGCATGAAAGGACTTCAAAAAGTTTGTGGAAAAATGGAATTAAAGTATGAATTTGTATTGATGTAAAAAAGAAAAGCTCAAATCTACGCATGATTTTTTTCCTAATAGGCATTTTTCATGAACTGTTGGGAAGCCTGTCATGTTAGACACTAACGGTGTATGTTCCCTTAATGAATTTCCTTGTTGCAAAGCAAAAGGCAATTCAAATTCACTCCAGAAACCTTCGGACGACATCAGACAGTAGGTCCAAAACTGTGTTTGTGATGACGGTGGTGATGTCTCTTACATGGAAGCCGTTTCTCAGACATAACGGGGCCCTCGCTCTCTTCAATCTCTCGGCACCGTGTTTCTTCACAGCCGTTAGGTGCACTTTCTCACCGTCGGGGGACAGCAGCCTGATGACAGTGCCACTGCGAAGTCGCCCTTTCTTGTCCTTGAGACCCAGGGGACTTTCCCAGGATTGTCCTTCCAGAAACACTTTGATTGTACCATCAAGCACTGGCTACAGAAAATGTTCTTTGCAGGAACCAAACCGAGATCCCAAAGTCCTGTTCCTGTCTGCTCGCTGCTCTCTAGGCCTGGGAGTCCCAAACTGCCCTACTTTTATCCAGTAGTTCTCCCGGGTTTTTTGTTTGTTTGTTTTTGGGTTTGGGGGTTTTTTTTTGTTGTTGTTGTTGTTTTGTTTTTTTAGAGAGAGATTTTTGCTACAGGGTGCGTGTACTCACCAGAGACACAGAGGGTGACAGAGACAAAAAGCAAGAAACCACCTGCCAGGAGGATAGCCATGCCACAATCCCTTCTCCTCCTTTCTCCTCTCAGGATTTTGGGCACGCTCACACATGTGCCCAGCATGAGATTTAAGCCACCAGGTCCAGGACTTGAACAATGGTCAACTACATGGGAGTCTAGAAATGTAACCATTACGCTATCTGCTGGTCCCAGTCCTCTTGTTTTAAATAAGCAATAATAAAAGGTATTTTGTTTCCATCTAAGTGCATTGAGTAAAATATGAAGCAGAAAGACAAAATATCTCTCAGTGTATTTGATACTTGACTGTCGTTTATCTGGGCACTCTTGTGTCATTGTCAGATCTTTACAGTAATTACCAGGACATTGCTATAATGTAATTTTCCCTCTTTCCTGTTCTCCATCTCCAACACTGGCAGTTTCCAACTTCTCTACTTCCTACCACCAAAACCTCTCCCTCAACGTATGCTGACTCTCCATTAATACTGCCAACCACCTAGTTCAGACTTCAACCAGTTGTCTCAAAGCTCATGAACATGAGGAACTCTTAAAGTGTTGATGAAATTGTGTGTTCCCTCCCACAAAAAGGAACCTACTTTTTTTAGTGTCTAATGTTTAAGAAAATCTATAATGACAAAAATCTAAAATGACAGAATGCCATTGTATAAATGAAAATTTATGATAACAAAAACAGTAGTACTTGCTCATTTTTAAAAATTATTTGTTATTAATTTGCTTTAGAGCATGTGCACTCACCAGAGAGAGTCAGAGAGAGAGAAAGTGAGAAAACAAGCTGCCAGATCTGGGGCTTGAACCAATCAGCTGTGGGAGTCCAGTGCCCTAAGCACCATGCTATCTGCTGGCCCTGTGATTCACCCTGGATCTGAGGCAATCACAACACACATGCTCACCAACACCACCCCTTAGTCAGGGATTGGTCCAGGACATTGGAGGGGACACTAATGGGATAATCAGAGCTCTTCCTACTATTGGGAAGAGCGCCCTCTCGAGGATGAGAAATGAGAAGATATCTCCTGCTTTTTGCGTAAGTTGTTTTAAGTTTTCATTGTTTTAAACCTCCCACCCAAGGGTACAACTTTGAGAAAGCGAAGTCTCAGAAAACTAGCTGACCTCATTAAAAAAAAAAAATCGAGTTTATCATTTAAATTATAAAATTAGAACATCAACATGAGTTTTTTTGATAAAACATTACATACGGATATAAAATTAAAAACAAAATGTTCACCACCCAAATCCATGGTCCAACTTTTTGTTAGCAATTTCTGAATTCTTACATTTCTTACGGGTTTTTGATGCTCAGTCTGACTATACACCAACCACTTCAAAATACACACATATACAGGATGTGAATCACATTTTGCAATTTCATCAAATTGACCTCACTAAGCTGTGTCTTAACTTATCTCTCTCATCTGAAATATATTATTTTAGCAAGGAATATGAAAGAAAAAATATTTGATGGTGTGCACTGCAAAAAATTGGATCCATAGACTCTGGGAAAATAGTCATTGAAGACAGTTTTTTGTTTGTTCGTTTGTTTTCAGAGAGAGTTTTTTGTTTTATTTTTCTAGAGGGTGTGTGTTCTCACCAGAGAGAGAGGCAGAAAGCAAAAAATCACCTCGTTGGGGGATGGCCATGCTACAAATCCTCCTCCTCCATCCTCCTCTCAGGATTTTGGGCACACACGCATACACACTCAGTGTGAGTTTCAAGCCACCAGGTCTGGGACTTGAACTGCAGTCAGCCATGTGGGAGTCCAGCAATGTAACCATTATGCCACCTGCTGGTCCCTGAAGACATATTTTTAATATAACTCTATTGACCATCAAGTTAACAATATTACATCAGCATGATTCATTTTCTACAACTTTTCAGAACGTGCTTTTGTAGTGTAGCAGATGTAGGACCTAAATTTTGCAAAATATTTAAAGGCAGAGGAAGAGATGTCTACTATTGTGGAAGGTTAATGTGACTCTTGCAAAAATAGTAGTAATAATTAGGTAAATTTGAGTCAACGCCACCAATGATTTGGAGTTCTGTGAGAT
Organism: Tupaia belangeri chinensis; assembly: GCF_000334495.1. Classification (NCBI taxonomy): domain Eukaryota; kingdom Metazoa; phylum Chordata; class Mammalia; order Scandentia; family Tupaiidae; genus Tupaia; species Tupaia belangeri. The sequence goes on along the minus strand of NW_006160006.1, from coordinate 3,329,330 downwards.
GACTAAATGTTAACTTCTTAGTAGATAACAGTAGACAACCAGAGAAAAAGGTTTAAACGTTCCATAGTAATGAACTTTTTATGTTTTCATGTGCCTTTCTAGAAAGACTTCATAAACAATCATTTCTCTCAATAGAGACAAATTTTAATGGAGACTGAATAAAGTTACCTAAGAGGAGTAGGTCTTATGTAAATATTTGTTTCACCTTTAAGCCCATAAAGACAGGAACAAGACAAGACTTAACTGAGAAGACCATCATGCATCCAAAAGAGTGGGTTAACGAAATCCTACTGGGTTGTCGGAAAAGTCAGGAGTAGTTTTTCTGGTTTCCAATGCAAAAATGTGTCATGACTTTTCGGACAACCCAATATAAGCCTAGGATTTGGTAACAGTTTCTTCTCACTATAATGTAATTCTCACTCTTTCCTGTTCTCCATCTCCAACACTGGCAGTTTCCAACTTCTCTACTTCCTACCACCAAAACCTCTCCCTCAACGTATGCTGACTCTCCATTAATACTGCCAACCACCTAGTTCAGACTTCAACCAGTTGTCTCAAAGCTCATGAACATGAGGAACTCTTAAAGTGTTGATGAAATTGTGTGTTCCCTCCCACAAAAAGGAACCTACTTTTTTTAGTGTCTAATGTTTAAGAAAATCTATAATGACAAAAATCTAAAATGACAGAATGCCATTGTATAAATGAAAATTTATGATAACAAAAACAGTAGTACTTGCTCATTTTTAAAAATTATTTGTTATTAATTTGCTTTAGAGCATGTGCACTCACCAGAGAGAGTCAGAGAGAGAGAAAGTGAGAAAACAAGCTGCCAGATCTGGGGCTTGAACCAATCAGCTGTGGGAGTCCAGTGCCCTAAGCACCATGCTATCTGCTGGCCCTGTGATTCACCCTGGATCTGAGGCAATCACAACACACATGCTCACCAACACCACCCCTTAGTCAGGGATTGGTCCAGGACATTGGAGGGGACACTAATGGGATAATCAGAGCTCTTCCTACTATTGGGAAGAGCGCCCTCTCGAGGATGAGAAATGAGAAGATATCTCCTGCTTTTTGCGTAAGTTGTTTTAAGTTTTCATTGTTTTAAACCTCCCACCCAAGGGTACAACTTTGAGAAAGCGAAGTCTCAGAAAACTAGCTGACCTCATTAAAAAAAAAAAATCGAGTTTATCATTTAAATTATAAAATTAGAACATCAACATGAGTTTTTTTGATAAAACATTACATACGGATATAAAATTAAAAACAAAATGTTCACCACCCAAATCCATGGTCCAACTTTTTGTTAGCAATTTCTGAATTCTTACATTTCTTACGGGTTTTTGATGCTCAGTCTGACTATACACCAACCACTTCAAAATACACACATATACAGGATGTGAATCACATTTTGCAATTTCATCAAATTGACCTCACTAAGCTGTGTCTTAACTTATCTCTCTCATCTGAAATATATTATTTTAGCAAGGAATATGAAAGAAAAAATATTTGATGGTGTGCACTGCAAAAAATTGGATCCATAGACTCTGGGAAAATAGTCATTGAAGACAGTTTTTTGTTTGTTCGTTTGTTTTCAGAGAGAGTTTTTTGTTTTATTTTTCTAGAGGGTGTGTGTTCTCACCAGAGAGAGAGGCAGAAAGCAAAAAATCACCTCGTTGGGGGATGGCCATGCTACAAATCCTCCTCCTCCATCCTCCTCTCAGGATTTTGGGCACACACGCATACACACTCAGTGTGAGTTTCAAGCCACCAGGTCTGGGACTTGAACTGCAGTCAGCCATGTGGGAGTCCAGCAATGTAACCATTATGCCACCTGCTGGTCCCTGAAGACATATTTTTAATATAACTCTATTGACCATCAAGTTAACAATATTACATCAGCATGATTCATTTTCTACAACTTTTCAGAACGTGCTTTTGTAGTGTAGCAGATGTAGGACCTAAATTTTGCAAAATATTTAAAGGCAGAGGAAGAGATGTCTACTATTGTGGAAGGTTAATGTGACTCTTGCAAAAATAGTAGTAATAATTAGGTAAATTTGAGTCAACGCCACCAATGATTTGGAGTTCTGTGAGATGACTAAATGTTAACTTCTTAGTAGATAACAGTAGACAACCAGAGAAAAAGGTTTAAACGTTCCATAGTAATGAACTTTTTATGTTTTCATGTGCCTTTCTAGAAAGACTTCATAAACAATCATTTCTCTCAATAGAGACAAATTTTAATGGAGACTGAATAAAGTTACCTAAGAGGAGTAGGTCTTATGTAAATATTTGTTTCACCTTTAAGCCCATAAAGACAGGAACAAGACAAGACTTAACTGAGAAGACCATCATGCATCCAAAAGAGTGGGTTAACGAAATCCTACTGGGTTGTCGGAAAAGTCAGGAGTAGTTTTTCTGGTTTCCAATGCAAAAATGTGTCATGACTTTTCGGACAACCCAATATAAGCCTAGGATTTGGTAACAGTTTCTTCTCACTAGGAAACCAGTTCCAGATTTTCTTCCTGAGCAACTACGGCCCTGAATTGCAAGAGCTTCAGTAGCTCCTAAGGTGGAGATCAACAAATAGTTAATGATTTCTTGGTCCAGTTCTTTTTTTCCCCTCTTAAAAGGAAAAAAAAAATTAAAGCGTTCAGAAGTCAGGACGGTACATTTTTCAGTTTCATTTAGATCACTGAGATCACTGCAGAAGATTCTGTTATTGGGAGTAGTGACAGCAGTTTATTTGGGAAAATTAAAAAATAACAGTTCTGGCCCTACCACCTAACCCCTGTCAGAATGGCAAAGATTAAGAATATAAAAAGTGATAAGTGTTGGCGGGGATGTGGTGAAAAGGGAACCCTCCTACACTGTTGGTGGGAATGTAAACTAGTTCAACCACTGTGGAGAACAATATGGAGGTTCCTCAAAGATCTACAAATAGAACTACCATTTGATCCAGCAATCCCACTTCTGGGTATTTACCCAAAAGACAGGAGAACGCTCAGTCAGAAAAGTGCTTGCACATCCATGTTTATTGCAGCATTATTCACAATTGCCAAGACATGGAACCAACCTAAATGTCCACAAACTGATGAATGGATTGGAAAAGTGTGGTATATATACTCTATGGAATACTACTCAGCCATAAAAAATAACAAGACCCTGGAATTTGATAGAAAATGGTCAGATATGGAGGATCTATTGCTGAGTGAAGTAAGCCAGGCTATGAAAGAAAGATATTGTATGTATCCACTCAATATATACCGACTATCCGCACTCTATAATAGAGAGCAAAAATTCGGAGGACATAAACACAGTGAAGGTACTTAATGAGAATAGGACAGTGTGGAATGGGGTAAGTGAAGAGAAGAGGATAGAGAAAGATAGCAAGTGAACAATAGAGAGACAGGACGTTAGTGAGAAACAGATAGGGCTTATTAACTGTTGATGATGACATGTATAGAATTCTCAACTGGATTGGTCTGAGAAGTGTTTCATGACGGGCAAAGTATTTTTAAAAGCAAAACGAGAAATAGCTATTGACTGTTTTATAAAAATAATTAGAATAATAAAGATAATGATTGGGGAAAACAGAAAAGATATGGAATGTTGAAGTGGGGAGATTAATGTCTCTGTACTGACTGACGTGCATGGCATTCCCTTTTGAAGAAACAATGTAACACACAGTAAAGTTATATGTAATCCAATGTAATATGAAGAAGATATGATGATAAAAAATAAAAAATAAAAATAAAATAAAAAAAAATAAAAAAATAACAGTTCTGGAAAATGCCCATTGACAAAAATTTCTGCTGTATCAAACATGAGCTCAGCAAGCTCCTATGTTCCCTTCTGTACTGGAAGTAGAGACATTTATAGAATCACAATTACATTATATACCATTGCCTTATTTTTATTGTTTGTATGCACAAATTGTATACCCTTACGAAATACCTCCAGTTTCAGTTAACATTCAAAATGAACTTTAAGAACCAAAAGGACTGATATTGCTATTTGCCATGTAGTTTTCTGCAAGAAGAACTGGGTAAGATTTTCCAGACGCCTACAGTCTTGCCAAAAAGTTAATGAGGGCCAGTCAGTGACATGGTCATTAAGGTGACTGGGTCCCACATGGATGGCAGTTCAAATCCCAGGGCTTGAAAAACACATTAGAAGCATGTGCTTGTGTGCCCAAAATCCTGACAGAGGGGAGAAATGGAGGAGAAGGGGTGGTGACATGACCAGGGCCCCTGGAGGAGGTGACCTCTCACTTCTCTCTCCAGCTTTCCAGCATGCTTATATGCCCTGTGGCAAAATTTTAAAAATAAATAAATAAATTGTAATGCCAACTTCTTTGTCCCAATATTGAGCACTGGGAATTCCTTAGAGTCTCATGAAAAAAAAATCCTACTTTTTGGAAAGTTAATACTCTGCTTATTTAACCTTTCTCTCTCTCTCTCTCTCTCTCTCTCTCTTTGAAATTTTTACATAGAGGTACAGAGTTCATTTTTTTTAATGGTCTTTCCACTAATATTGACAATTCTATTCCAGGCCTCACTCCTTGGTTTGTAAATGACCATCTTCCTCATCGTCACATCATGTTCCCTCTGTCCAGATTTTCCCAAAGTCCAGAATCTCGGTTGCAGCACCCCAACACACCCACAACCCTAGTGCTGCTCTGGACCCCCCCAACATTGCCTACCCTGCTGATCCAAACCCCAGCCAATACCCACCCGAGATGTCTGAGCCTCCTCTCAGTCTGATCTCTGCCCGCAGCAGGCTCATCCTGTCTCACCTTTCCCATGGCAACCTAAAAAGGTAAACTGAGGCAAGACTTACAAAGCAGGAAGCCTTTATGTGAGCATACGTTGGAGGCCTGCCCCAGGGTGCCGCCGAGGTGAGCACAATTCACAAAGCCCAAACGTGCTCACTGAGGTCTTATGATCCTCCGACAGATGTTGTTTTTGTTTTTGTTTTTGTTTTGTTTTGTTTTGAAAGAAAGCTTTTTGCTATAGGGCGCATACACTCATCAGACAGACAGAAAACAAGAAATCATCCCCCTGGGGGTGGCCACACTACAATCCCTTCTTCATTCTCCTCTCAGTATTTTGGGCACACACACACATGCGTCCAGCATGAGTTTAACCCACCGGGTCTGGGACTCGAACCACAGTTGACTATGTGGAGTCCAGCAATGTAACCATTACACCATCTGCTGGTCCCCCTCACACAGGTTTTAAAAGGCAAAAACCACAAGCAAGAGAAGTGGGGAAAAGAGGTTATACTAATTGCTTTGGGACAATGATCTTTGGCTACAAGATCAATAACAAAGGTAGCATCAGCCCACGGTTAGGCAGGCAGTCTCTGGGCAGGTGTCCTTGCAGAAGGGACCTTGTGTCAGGCTGCGGTGGTCTTTGTGCAAGGCAGTGGTTCTGGGCAGAGCTCTCTAAATGCTGGTCCTTGTTATCAGACATGCTGGTCTGCAGGAGGAACATCTCCTCTCCTCTATGGCTTTCCTGGTCTTGGTTGAGTCAAGGTTGATAACAAAGGACTTCATTTAGATTTTGAAAAACTATCATCCCAGTAGACTAATTCCTCAGGTTCAAACACAGCTTCTGTTGCCACTCCACCCAGGCTCCTGTTTTTCTCTCCTATGCTACATATCCAACTCTGTCAGGCTGCAGAGACCTCGGTCCCTTGTTCTATAATCTGGCCTTTGCTCATGCCTCCAAAGTTTCCATCTCAACCCGGATAATGGAAAGGAAATCTCCCATGGCAACAAGTCACATGTATCCCAGGGATGTTAAATACGGCTCTCTAATACCAGCCACAGTGAATTTCCAGAGGCTGATGAAGCTTTCAAGAATATCTCCCCAAGCGACCTACCCTGGAGCACCAGGTACCTCAGCTGCCACCGAAGTGACGATCTAGCTTTTAAAGCAGTAGCTGCTTCTACAGTGAGGAAATGGATATCTCCTTTTCAGATATCATTCAGTCATTTTAAATAAATAAGCTATTTGTGAGAGAAAAAAAAAACAGAATATTTTGTCTTGATTTTTGAATTTTGAATCTTTAAATAAATATGACAGGACTAGTGAAGACCAAATTGTTGGCATAATCCTCAAATTCAACATACTGGCAATTGATTTTCGTTAATAAAAAGTACATTTTATACTTAAAATTAATGTACTTTAAATTTTTAAACAAAATTTGTTTTTATAAAATAAACATTTTTGGGGCCGGCTGGTGGCACTGGACACTGACACAGCCAACCGCAGTTCAAGTCCTGGACCCAGTGGCTTGAAAATCACACCACGCATGTGGACATGCATGCCCAAAATCCTAGGGGAGAATGGAGAAGAAATTATGGTAAGGCTGTCCCCTGGGAGGTGATCTCTCACTTTCCCTCTCACAGTCTCCATTCCTCTCTGGTGAGTGCATGCACCCTACGGCAAAAACCTTAAACAAATAATAAAATTTAAACATATTTTTATTGCTAAAGAAACATATTTAGGGGAACCAGCAGTTAGCGTAATGGCTATGTCGCTGGACTCCCATGTAGTCAACTGTGGTTCGCGTCCCCGACCCGGTGGCTTAAAACTCACGCCGGGCACGTGTGCGTGCGTGCCCAAGATCCTGAGAGGAGAATGGAGGAGAAGGGATTGCGGCATGACCATCCCCCCTGGGGGGTGATTTCTCGCTTTCTGTCTCTCTGTCTCTCTCTGTCTGGCGAGCGCACGCACCCTATAGCAAAAAACCTCTCCAAAAAAAAGAAAGAAAGAAAGAAAGAAACATATTTAGAATAAAGCATTTGTGGTTTGAGTATGTTAGTTTTGGTAACAGTGGCTGTTTGCCCTGATGTTTAAAAATACATCATGGGGGCCAGCAGATGGCATAGTGGTTAAGGCACTGGACTTCCATATAGCTAACTACAGTCTGGGTTCTGGATCCAGTGACTTAAAACTCCAGTGCATATGCATGTGTACCCCAGATCCTAAGAGAATGGGGAATAGATTGCAGCATGGTTATCTTCTCTGAGGTGTGATTTCTCACTTTCCCTCTCTGTCTCTCTCTGCCAAGTACATGCTCTATGGAAAAAAAAACTATAAAATAATAAACAAATAAACAAACAAACAAACATCGTGGATAGGAGACCAGACAGTGGCAGAGGTAAAACGTGACACTACAAGGATTACCCACGTGGGGAAATCCCCAGTTTTCATCCAGAAACCTCCCTCAGTACAACAGACACGCGTGTGCCCGTGATACGGGGCTGTGACGCTAGGAGTAGGTCACGACACCCTGACCCTATTGATGCCTATCTCTCTGTCCCTGTCCCTTTCTGTCTCTTGCTCACAGAAGAAATTAATCTTTTTTTAAAAAAATACATCATGGATAAAATATCTCTAAGGTTCTATGGCTGGCTTTGATAAATTTGAATTGACATTATCTCTTAATAATTGCTCAAATCTTTCCTTCAGTTCATTTTGATAAATAAAGCAACCAAATCTACATTGTTTTCTGATGCTGATTTAAACTGTCTTGTGGGAATACATGATCAAAATGAATCCCTGCTTCACGCCAGACCACATGAATTTCCTACAAAGAAGCTTCCGGCGGCCATGGAGAGTAGGACCCAAGGGAGGCCATATCAATAAGCAGGGGGCCACTCCTGGCTGACCATCTAAATCGCGATGGCAAGACAATGGCAGAAAGCGGTATGCTTTAAACCACATCGACTTTAGAAAAAGAATACTATTCACCTACACACCTCATCACAAGGATCAAATACGTCAAAGTTCCAATTATTCACGACCCAGATTAAAATCATTTTACAGTTGCAACAGCTCCTTTGCTGGTAGAAACCTACTGTGGAGGGGCACAATTGGGAGGGGGCAAAGTGGACATATTTTTGGTTAACCATGGTTAGGTATGCCATCTTAATAAAATGTTGACACTTTAAGAAAGAAAATGAAGCTATGGTCTGATGCCCTTTAGGTTCTCTGCTCATGTTCCTGCTTTGCACAATCAGACTCTTCTCTGATGGTCTCTCTTATGTCGATCAACTTTTCCTCAGGCGTGCAGTCAGCACCACAAGAGACTACAGGAGACCATGGGCTCCTCGCCGGTCCTAGAGTACTGGTAGCTGCCAACGAGTAAAACCCTCACTGCTGGGACCAGCCTATGGCATGGTGGTTAAAATGCTGGACTCCCCCATGGCTGACTGCAGTTTGAGTCCAGGACCTGGTTACTTGCTTTCTTGCTTTCCCTTTCTCTCTAATCAAATTAAAAAATAATAATAACAAATAAAATAAGCACATCTTTAAAAAAAAATCAGGAAGGACATTCAGAAGAAAAATAGGGAGGCAAAACATGAATGGGACAAAGAAATATGGTATTATCTGTTGAAGATATTTTATAGTTTTATTAACTAGACTAGGGAGATGTGTTCACCTGTTGAAATATTCATTTTGTAAGCTAAATAATGTGATTGAATGTATAAAAAAAAGAAATAAAAAATGTGAAAAAAATAAATAAAATAAAAATATAGTAAACTAGGGGAAAAAAAAAAAAACTCATTGCTTACACTTTCCGTTTTGATCCTGGCAGTAGCAATACACCAGCATCTGACAGGCTACATTTCCACTGTAGCTGTTCTACCCAAGAGGACAGGTCCTTAGAAAAACACTTTTCAAAGACAGGATCCTAGCTCCCTATATCCCACCATATCCCATATCTGACATCCGAGGAGATTTCTTTTTCTTTTTTTTTTTTTTTGAGAGGTTTTTTTCGCTATAGGGGCGCGTGTGCTCGCCAGACAGACAGAGAGAGACATAGAGACAGAAAGCGAGAAATCACCCCCCAGAGGGGATGGTCATGCCGTAATCCCTTCTCCTCCATCCGAGGAGATTTCAGATACTTCCAGACAACATTTAACTTTCAGTCCACTGGCTCCTGTTTCAGCCCGCATAGCCTGGCAACTATACTGGCTCTCTCCCTTCACCCACTTCAGTTCTCACCAAGTTCCTGCTCACTTCAGTGTCTAGAACACATCACTCATAATTGCTACTTCAAGTGTCGATGGAGCTGGTAACTTTTATTCTTGGCCACGCTAGCTTTGGATGTCCTAAGTCTTGATCCCCAAGGTCTGATCAGCTTATCCCACCGCAGAAGACCAATGCCCTAGTGACCAGAATCTGAACTATCATAAATGCAGACGGTGTGGTCTTGGCAGACTCTTCAATGGAGAGCACAACACTAAAGAAGTATAATTTCTCTTGACAGGCCCACTCGGTGGTGGTGCAATAACCTTGAGAAGCAAAACAGCTTTCCCTAAGAACTCGGGATTCTTCCTTATGAGCCAGAACCATGGTTATGGACTAGACAAGGTGCTTCTAGTCTCCACTCTGGGTCCAAGAGTTGGGGGTGGGCTGCTAAGGGCAAGAGAAAGACCACAAAGTGATAAGATCTTTATTAGAAAATACAACTGGAGACATCATCTGTGTGTATTACAAGACAAAGAGAGAAGCACAAGGCTGAAGTGGGATTCAGTCCTTTCCATTGTAGAAGCAGTGAGTCATAGGCCATTATTTCACGTGCTGGACTAATGCTGGAGGGATTTATAAGAAACATGAACACGCGACCCAGGCTGTGCATCAGAGGTGCCATCCACTGCACATACCCTACGAATTATTATTTTTTAAGTTTCTCAGGTGAAGCAGAGAGTCCTGAAGTTACAGCCTATCTAATTTCTAAAATATTCAAATTTCTACTAAAATAGTAAATCAGTGTTTCAAAAGAAGTATGACTCATCCATGTTAGGCAGGTTGATATCCACTCAATTAGGAATCCAGAAAAAAATTATAGAAATCAAAAAGGCACTAGAGCTCTTTCCAATAATAAGTTAATAATTGCAAAACTTGCCTTTTAATTCATATGGCTGTAAAAATCCATTATCACCCAAGTCCATGAATATCAAGTTGCCTTTTCCAGTAGCTGGTAAAGAAATTTATTATTGAACTTAGTGCCAAAAACATGGCTATAATGATGACTCAAAACAAAATAAACAAACATGTGAAAAACATCAGGACCAATAACAACTCAAAAAAAATGGGAATTTGAATTACAATTCTCTCAAACTAAAGTCCCTCATCAATTTAAATCTATTTTTTTCAATCATCTAAACTATTAGTTACTAGTACCTGACATACAGGAAGTGAACTATATAAAAAACAGATTAAAATTCATACAATTTACCTTTGATGCCATCCACAAAATGGAACAATAACAACAAAATAAAAACCACATGCATACAAATACTAGATTTATTCTATTACATTTATTTATTTATTTATTTTTCTGAGAGAGATATTTTTGCTATAGGGCACCTGTGCTTGCCGGACAGAGAGAGATACAGAGACAGAGAGACAGAAAGCGAGAAATCACACCCCAGGGGGTATGGACATGCCACAATCCCTTCTATTTTATTCCATTCTCCTTTCAAGATTTTAGGCACCCACGCACGCACATGTGCCCAGGGCTTGAGCCTATATAGGAGTCCAGCAACATAATCATTATGCCATCTCCTGGCCCCTCTATGAAATTTAAATAGATGACAATTTGATGACATGAACTCAATTTTAAAAATGTAAGGACTGGAGCCATCTCTATGCCACAGTGCCAGCACACCACTCAGAGGAAGCCAGAATTCACATGGCAAGATAATGTCAAATCCCAAGACAGCCAGCTTGCAGTAGGCCAGGCAGGGACATAGGTGTCCAAGACCGAACCTGCTGGAGGACTGGAGGGGGAGAGGAGTGGCCAGACCCTGTGGAGAGCGCTCATCTCTCTCCCTCTCTCTCGTGAATTTTATCATAAATGAACAAAAACAATTTTTAAAAAGAATACAATGACTCTGGCCAGCTCATGGCATGGTGGTTAAGGTGGTTGGATCTTCCATGGCAGGCAATATGATTCTAGTCCTGGACCCAGTGGCTTGAGAAATATGCTTGGGGTGTGTGTGTGTGTGTGTGTGTGTGTGTGTGTGTGTTCCCCAAATCAATCAATCAATCTCTCTCTCTCTCGCTCTCTGTCTCTCTCTCTCTCTCTCTCTCTCTCTCTCCCTCTCTCTCTCTCTCTCTCTCTCTCGTACACAGGCTCTCTGGCAAATTATTTTTAAAAATACAATGGCTCTGTAAAACAGTGAGGTTTTCCTCGAGGATGAATTGGTGGATGAAGCTTTGGGTTTGGTAGTACGATCTGAGCTACCTTGAATGCCCATTCATCAGTGGCTTTACCATCAGTAGACTCTGTCTGAGGTTTACAAGTAAGTGATTTCACCTTCCAAAATGCATCTGTAGGTGTGCCAGCCCACTCTGGTTCCATTTAAATAGCTTAGATGTTTTATAAACTCAGAAAGTAGAGGGCGCTGTGGGATGAAGTCAAAACAAGGATCAAGGACCATGGTGAGGAGAGGCAGATTCCACCAAGTACTGGGGGAGCAGATAAAGGCCGGGAGTTTCTCCTTCCATCTCTGGGGGATGGCAGAGACTGTTTTACTGCAGGTGATGTGTCGGCATGGTACTTGCTCATCACACCTGCCAACCTTGAAAGGGTCTCTTTGTCATTACTTATAACTGCCAATTTACAAGATGGCCCAGTAGGGAACGCAAGAGCCAACTGGAATAGAGGTTTTACCACAGCTGCTGTCTGTCTACTCCAGTCAGCACAAGCAGTGCATCTTAAACAGGCAGGAGCAACCCCAACCATTCTCTTTCCAGGTCTCCAGACTCTCCAGGCCTGTGTGATGGGCCTTGGCCTCAAGGGTGATCTTGCAGAGGTCTGTGGACCAGGAGTTCAGGCTGACAGCTGAGAGAAAAGACTTGCTTTGACCACATGAAGGCTTTCTTTTCATACTGTCTCAGGACGTATCTAAGGTGTCTCCTAGAATTTTACCTTGAGCTCAAAATACAGGAAGATGCAACCAATTAACAGAAGCTTCAGGGAGTAGAGTCCGCAGCAATGTGGGAATACGAGGACAACCCTGATGATCGGACATAAGGAATAAGAGCTGCTGAAACTGAAAAAGGACTTGTCAGCCTGGAATATTTTTACGCTGCTATTTGTCTCCCTCTGGTCACATTTGTGTGTTTAGGCGTTTGAAGCTAGAGGCTGTTCTGGGCTTGGTATAAGGCTCATCTATTCGCCCTGGTCTTATTTTGATCTGACCTTTCAGTTAAATTGGCATTTTGTAGTTTGGAGATGAGGCCTTGGGGAGGGAGGTTGCAGTGGTGAGCAGGGAGGCTTCTGAAGCAAATGAACACAATTTATAACCATTTGGGTAGCCTGTCGACAGGAGAAGGTCATGCTGCAGTGTTTTGAATGCATTTCTGGGGACTACATCAGCCCCCTAATGTAGCTGTGGGTTAAAATGTAGTTCAGCTGTGGCTTTAAAGCTCAACAGAATGACCCAGCAAGCTTCCCAGTGTGCCCAGGCCTGAGCCCCCTCCCTGAACATTCTAATTAATTGGACTAGGATGAGGCCCAATCATCAGAGATTTCAAAAAGCTTCACAGATATTTCTAGCATGTAGCCAGGGACTAGAACGCTTACTTTATTTCAAGAAAAATGGGAGAAAAGCCACATCTGGAGACATTGCGAGCTCTGTGCTATGAGGGCTCCCTGCTGCTGTTCAGAGGGATTCGTCAGATCCCAGCGGTACTGGCTCTGCAGTCTTAGACGCACCAGCCCACAACACTTGTCTCTTAACCCACTACTACATCTACCAGAAGCCACTGCATAAAGCTGTGCATGTTGGGATATTATGGCCCTCTACCAATGATCATAACTCACACACACACACACACACACACACACACACACACACACACACACTGTCTGACATGCATGTGCTATGTTCACCAGTTCATGTCCTAAAACAGTAATGGTGTCTGGTGAAAATCTAGTCTACAGCAATCCTGCAGAAGGAATGCTACTGATCATGGCAATACCAATGGCCTTTCAAAAGTATAAATCTTCTCTAATTTGGCCTTAAATTCTATTTTCAATTTGGCATTAAGGAGATTCTTCTGTATCTAAAATTTGATATTCTGCCACAATAAGGAAGGCTCCAGTTTTTAAATTGACACAATTTCTTTGATAAAGCAAAGGCTGTCAAAATTATATGGAGAAGCCCTAAGGCAGGAGGAAAGACACTTTCCATCTTGGGGGTAAATAAAGTTCTTGACAGCCGGTGTCTGAGTGAAGGAAGAGAGCGGTCCAGCCGGCAATGTCCTGATAGCCATCCTTTGGCTGATAGAAGGAGGATTAAGGAAGGGGAAACATAATTAGCTTTCATCAAAGCATTATGACAGGACCCTCTCCTCTGCGGGACTAGCCTTATGGAAGAGATTATTATACCCAACGCCATCCTATAAACTGGTTGCATTGTGCAGCCTACAATAAAAAGTGTTTGACATTCTATAAAGCCCAACTCGGGACTGCACGGAGCATGAATTATGATTTAAGTGGGAAAGCAACCCCACAGGAAAAGAGCAGCTCAGTCGATCGCATGCAGTCAGGCTTCACAACCCCTCCATGTTCCAAGGTTCAGTGGTGGGTAAATATGAAGTGGCCGTTGATTAACCTTGTTGCGGGATCTACCATGTTATGTGAGAATTACAATCGATATTGGATACTGAGTCGTTGTTCTAACAAAAGTATTTGCCTTTTGGTTTAGAGAAGCAAGCACAAAACTTGGCACTGGGAGTCCTGCCTTCTGACTCCAGTTTCTCAAATAAATAATGATGAAGGACCGGGTCACTCTGGATCTTGCTTTTAACACAGGCAACAATGCGGCTCATTTACTCAGTTGTTGGTTCATTCAAGAAGCGGTCATTGTTGCCTATATGTGTACCTTTCAAGGCACAGAAGATACGGAGAGGAACAGCAAAGAGACTTCCAGCAGGAGCAGCTTGTAGCCTGGACAAGTAAATAATTGGTGACTCAGTGTTGCACGTACAACAGCAACAAGATGCACAAAGTAGACAAGAGCATGGCTACCTTGATTGGGGAAGGGAGGAGGGAAGTTCAGTAGCAACAAGATGCACAAAGTAGACAAGAGCATGGCTACCTTGATTGGGGAAGGGAGGAGGGAAGTTCAGTATAAGCTTCAAAGAAGAAGACACTTCTTGAACAGAGAGAATGAATAGAGAGGCTTGTATTATTTTAAGATTCTACAACATTAGGCCAGCAGGTGGCATGGTGGTTAGTGCTGGACTCCCACACGGCCGACAAAGTTCAAGTACTGGATCTGGTGGCTTGCTTTCTCACTTTCCTTCTCTCTCTTTGTCTCTCTCTGGTGAATGCATGTGCCCTATAACAAATTTTAAAATAATAATAACAATAAAATTAAATATTAATAATTCTTTTTTTAATGTTTCTATGATCTTAAAATTGAACACAGAGGCCAGATGGTGCTAACACATGATGCTCTAAGAGTCTGACCCATGAGGGAAGGTTCTAGATCTCTGACAAGAGACCTGCCTGAGTATTCTGAGCATGCTGGTGCCCATGATCCAAGGCTAAATGAGGCTAGGGCAGATTGTGGCATCAGTATCTTTGTGGGGGTGCAATGTCTCTCTGTCTCTCTCTCATGGAAGAAATTAACAAAATAAACTTTTAAAAAATTGAAAATAAATAGCTCAATATGTGGATTTGTATGGGTCAGTTTCTGTCTCTTCTATGTTTAAATTTCAAGAGATTTTCCATAATCCTGTAGACCTGTGACTCCTGCAGCACCAGCAGCATCATAGAATAGTCCCTACTAAGCACGTTAATAACCTCTCATAGCTCTGCATCAGGCCCCGTCTTGGAAAGCATCATGGTGCCACCATCCCTTGATTCAGTTATTACTGGATACCTGCCCTGTGCTTGGCTTTGTACACTGTGGCCAGGTGACAAGCACTAAGACATGGTTCTGCCATTAATGAGCTTATAGGCAACTATCAGAAAAAACTCATATTAAAAAAGGGATTATAGAGACATAAACACTGTAATAGGTGCTCTGGAAACACAAAAAGGGAACGCTTAGTTGTGACTGGGCCTACAGGTATCAGAAGAATAACATCACCATTCGCTCTGAGTTCCCGCATTCTCATGTAATTCTTTATACAACCCTAAAAGGTTAACATTATTACTGTTTTAGTTTTTGTTTTTTTTTTTTTTTTGGAGAGATTTTCACTGTAGGGCGCGTGCGCTCGCCAGACAGACAGAGAGAGACATAGAGACAGAAAGTGAGAAATCACCCCCCAGGGGGGATGGTCACGCGCAATCCCTTCTCCTCCATTCTCCTCTCGGGATCTTGGGCACACACGCACACGCGCCCGGCGTGAGTTTTAAGCCACCGGGTCCGGGACATGAACCACAGTCGACTACGTGGGAGTCCAGCGACATAGCCATTACGCTAACTGCTGGTTCCCACATTATTACTGTTTTATAGATAAAAAAACTGAGGCTTCGAGAGGTTCATAATCTACCCCAAATCAGTTATTCTTGAATAAAGTGGGTCAGTATGAAAGTCTTCCTGAGGCCAAATGCTGTGTGTAACTGTAAGTGGACACTTCGTCCCAGAAGCAAGGGAGGGAGGGAGGGAGGGAGGGAAGGAAGGAAGGAAGGAAGGAAGGAAGGAAGGAAGGAAGGAAGGAAGGAAAGAAGGAAGGAAGGAAGGAAGGAAGGAAGGAAGGAAGGAAGGAAGGAAGGAAGGAAGGAAAGAAAGAAAGAAAGAAAGAAAGAAAGAAAGAAAGAAAGAAAGAAAGAAAGAAAGAAAGAAAGAAAAAGAAATGAGGTTCAACAACTAGTGCATGATTAGATAATCAAGAGCCTTGTCCACCAAGCTAAGAGATTAGGGCCATGTTCAGACTTAAGAGTCATTCAGTAATTCCTACGTAAGAGAATATAATTAATTATGCATGTGACAAAAGTCACTCTAGTGCCAACAGGGAGGAAGTATTATAGGACGCGATTCTGTGGCAGACAGATCCATTAAGTGGCATCTGATATAACCAGATGAAAGAGAATGGATCAAAGGCAACTAAAAGGAGAGTGGACTACAAAACCAAATAATTAGAAGTAGCTGAGTTGGCCAGACTTGAGAACAGTTTGATGTAGGAAACTAAAGAAAAAGGAGCTGAAAATGACTCACAGGTCTTGGTATTGCTGGGTTAACATGCTATTTGCCAAAAATCAAAATCAAAAGCAGATACATTTTCATGGACAAGGAAAATTAATTTTGCCATGGGCATGTTGACTTTGAGGCGCTTATGGATATACACATGGACAGGGTGGTTGAGCACAGAGAGACCGCTTCTGGTCAGTTTTGTGTGATGCAATCCTGCTACTTCTTTAGAATGGGACTTTTCAGGAAACCAGGTCTTATCCATATTTACGTCCCTAACAACTATCAAGTGCATCCGGCCCATAGCAGATGCTACTGTAGTGTCTGTCAAATTAATTTCCAGCTCATTCCTATTAACATGATATCAAAGAAATTATAACTTTCAAATGACTATGCTTGGTTGCTTTAGATAAGTGTGATGTATTAGGCAGGCTTCTTCCCAGGCGGGTGTTTCATTAGTTTCTCCAATCTGAGAGAGCTGGCTTCTCAGGCTGTGAGCTTAGACAAGATCTGTCCTGCACAGCTTAGCGGATCGCTCCTCCTGTGGCGGGCCTCCCTGCTGAGAGCCGCATCTGCTCTGCTGTCTCCACTGCAGGGCAGGTCGGGGTGCCTGGTGCCACCTGTAGCAGATAAGGCCAAGGACCAAAATCTACTGCTCCTGTACCTAAGCCCTGTCTGAAAGCCAGGGACTTTCAGATCACTTTGTGATCACCATCTGCCTGAGTCCTACATTAGTTGATTTCTCTTTTGTTTAGTTTAGTTTATTTATTTATTACATGAGTGAGAGAGAGGGTCAGAACCCCCAACAGGGTCTTAATTCTGTGAGTCATTCTCAGCTTCAGCTAGCCCCATCATGGCATGCATGTGCCCAGCACATTCAAGGAGGTATCGGGACTTGAACCAGGAATCTTCTCATGGGGGTCAGCCTGCAGATGTCACGTTCCTACTGCACTATCAACTGGTCCCTCAGTTGCTGAATCCAATAGGCATCTTTACAGGCCTTGTTTTCTCTACCTAAAACAAATTTGACTTCTTCCTTACACAAGGCTTTCAAGAGTTCCACTTTAAAAAGGTTTTTAAATTATTTTTTAAATATTTTTCATTCGTGGGGGGGAAAAATCCTTCATTTATTTTATTTCATATATATCCACAGCTGAAAAGAATGGTTTTTATTTTAAAACCATTTTATTTTAATTTAAAATATTATTTAGATAAACATACATTTTATTATAAAAACATACTGGAAGTACAAACATAGCAAATGTTTCTTTAAAAGAGATCGTCTCCAGTCTAACATAAATTTTTTTTGTAACTCTAATCTTTTTCTTTGCATACATACATATATGTATGTATGTATATGTGTGTGTGTGTGGATATAGATATAGATATAGATGGTTTTTCCATAGGATGCGTGCACTTTCCAGAGAGAGACAAAGAGACAGTAAGAGGGAAAATGAGAAATCACTCCCCATGGGAACTGGCCATGCCAGTCTCTTCTCCTCCATTCTCCGGGGATTTTGAGCACTCATATGCACACCCAGCATGATTTTCAAGCCACCAGGTCCAGGACTCGAACTGTGGTTAACCATGTGGGAATCCAGCACTTGAACCACTACATCACCTGTTGGCCCCTATGTATTATGTTTTACATACAAAAAAATAATCATACTCATCTTTTCTTTAAAGTTTGTTTCTTTTTAAGTTTTTTTAATTTGCCAGAGGACATGTGTGCTCATAAGAGACAGAAAGACAGACAGGTAGAAAGTATGCCCTAATGGGCATGGTCACACAATCCCTTCTCCTCTATTTCTCCAGCTGGTCAAGATTTGAGGCACACATAGATACACACAAAATATGTTCTCATGCCATCAGGGCCAGGATTCCAGCCATGGTCAGCCATGAGGGATCCAGCATCCTTAGTCATTAGGCTCTGAGGCCAGCCTTTAAACTAAGTTTTTCTTTTTCTTTCTTTCTTTCTCTTTCTTCCTTCCTTCCTTCCTTCCTTTATTCTTTTCTTCCTTTCTTTCTTCCCTCCTTTCTTTCTTTTTTCTTCCTTTCTTTTTTCTTTCTTCCTGCCTTCAATCCTTTTCTCTCTCTCTCATTCTTCCTTCCTTCTTTCTTTCATAGAAGAGAGACAGAGAGAGAGAAAGATAAGCACCCTCAGCCAGTCTCATGCCATGATCCCACCCCCAGGCTTCCAGCCAGCCAGGACCACAGGTGTGTGGGCCCACTCTGCATGTACAGGTTAGCCAGGGAACGGGACGATGGCCTTTCATATGTCTCTGGCTGAAGAGTGTGGTGCTACTGCCAGGCCAGCACAGCTGGGCCACTGGTGGATTCACAAACTGTCCCAAAGAAATGTAGTTCCAGGTCATAGGAGACATCTTAATATCAGTTCATATGACTTCACTGCATTCATAAAACGTACTTTATGAATCTGAGTTAATTTCTTGCTTTTAGGCATTCAGGTTATTTCCAATTTGATCCTCCTCTTATAAACACTGTTTTGAAGAACATTCTTGTAACTTAGTCTTTATATTTATGAAATTTTCTTGTAATACATTCTTAAAATTGGGATTTTTTAAGGACTTGAGATATTTTGCCAGATTTAGTACCGTCTTCTGTGAGTGAACAAATTTATCGTCATTACTGAAAACACCTGATGCTATACTAGAGGGCTGTCATTTCTATTGATCCTTCCAGATTCACTCTACAAGTTCCCACCCTGCTCTGCACTCTAGAAGCCTGACCCAGGACCAGGAACCAGTTTCTTACCTGGGCTCCTGGTTAGCTTCAGCCAGTGAAGGCAGCAGCGGATGTCGGGGTGCCGCTGGGAACAGACCTTGCTCATTCCCCTGCTCCCTACATGCCAGGATGGTCAGGAATAGCTGTGTTTCTCTTTAGTTGGGTGTCCCTTTCCGGCAGCCACAGCTTCCAAAGACCCTAATAAATACTGTCTTTCCATCAGGCCAGGGGCAGGCCAAGGCGGGAAATGGTCTTGCATGATTCCTATTAGCAGTGTGGTTTGCTGTGCTTTATCAAGCTGTCTAAGCCACAGAGTAAAACAGGCCTGACACGAAATGCTCTTCAATTATTCCTTCAGAGGGTGTCATCTCTTTCCTACCAGGACCCTGCTCACAATAAACGAGTAAGCACAATTTAAACATGCAAGTGGCATGAGTAGTCTATTTGAAAAGGCTGAGATTTAAAAACAGCAGAGCACACACTCTTCACCCACCCTCCACGCTGTGACAGGCTTGTTTCCAGATGCTAGTTTTTTCTACTAACAGGCTGGCTAGGGTCACCGGAGATAGCAGGTTTCTTCTTCCATGCTTGCATAAAAATTAGTTTTCTCAAAAGAAAATAAAAATTAAGAGGTAGTGTCCAGTACATGAAAACATTACCAATGATGTATTTTGCCATTTTACAAAATTCAAAATAAATAAATCTCCTATTGTAAACAAATATTCAAAAATACCAATTTACAAATTGTGAAAATGTATAGTGGGGACCAAGCAGGTGACATTGGACTCTCACATGGCCAATGGCAGATCAAGTCCCAGATCCAGCTTGAAAATCATAGCAGGCGTGTGCACGTGCATGCTCAAAGTCCCAGGAGGAAAATGGAGGAGAAGGGACTGCAGTATGTCCAAACCCCCCTAGGGGGGAGGTGATTTCTCACTTTCTCTCTCTGCCTCTCTGTCTCCTGTGAGCTTACAGGCCCTATGGCAAAACCTAAAAAAAGAAAAGAAAGTGTGCCGGCCGGAATTAACTCTACCAGTTATGCCATAGTCTGGCCCATTGTGTACGAAGTCCGCATAATCCGAGACAGCCCAGACTTTGCAGCCTCCTGATTTATGTCTCTGTCTTGTATTTTTCAGCTCGGATTTCACTAACATAAAGCACATCATCGGCGTCGGTGATTTGCTGCCTTGCTCAAACGTAGGCTCCTTTGCTGTCTCCACTCAATGCTTCTTCACCCGAGAGCCACCTTCTGATGCTAACAAGCAGAAACTGTGTCACTGAGCTTGTTTCCCACCTCTGCACACCACAGCGTCATGGGGCTGCAGGAAGCTGATGTTAACTAGAAAGTGCCTGGACCCATGCCAACATGACTGTTCCACTAGCCAAACTGGGCCCCCAAACAGGGTCCCTGCAGGAAGTCTTAAAAATACTTCTCAAGGGAACCAGCAGTTAGCGTAATGGCTATGTCGCTGGACTCCCACGTAGTCTACCGTGTTTCACGTCCTGGACCTGGTGGCTTAAAACACGCCGGGCGCGTGTGCGTGCGTGCCCAAGATCCCAAGAGGAGAATGGAGGAGAAGGGATTGCGGTGTGACCATCCCCTCTGGGGGATGATTTCTCGCTTTCTGTCTCTATGTCTCTCTCTGTCTGTCTGGAGAGCGCACGCGCCCTATAGCGAAAAATACTTCTCAAGGGACCAGCAGATGGCATAATAGTTATGTCACTGAATGCCCACAGAGTCAATTGCAGTTCAAGTCCCAGACCCGGCAGCTTAAAACTCACACTGGGCACGTGTGCATGCATGCCGACTAAAATCCCAAGAGGAGAATGGAGGAGAATGCGGCATGGCCACCCCCCTGTCTCTGGCTAGCACACGCACCTATAGCAAAAATCTCTCTAAAAAAAAAAAGTATCAAGCAGCATAAGACATATTAGTATAAAATTAGTGTGCATTTATTTTTAAAGTAATTAATTTAATTGCTATATTCCAAAAAGGGGTAAAATAATAACACAGAAATTGAGGGCTGGACGTGTCTTGCTTACACAGTCTGCTATGACACACCACAGAGCTGCACTAGGCTCCAAATACGCAGTCCTAACCGCATCAGGGATCGATGTAAACACCGCTGCCTCAATGGTAGCATAATTACATAAAATAGATTGACTGTCAGGTTGTAGTTCAGATAATTTAGTGTCCTAAAAAAATCCCATCTAGTTCATGACTAAAAATAAAGATTTTTTTTCCTTTTAATTTTGTCCCAAAATTAATTATGCTACACAGCCCTAAAAGACACTGAATAACAAAACTTGCAAAAAAAAAAAAAAGAAACTATTGATAAGAAGTTGTCAAAGTTAATCATTTGGTATAATTATCAATATTATTATTATTATTTTGTTGAGCATCTACAAATGCAAGACAATGAATGATATTAGATATTCACAAGCTCATATGTCACACTGGCACTGTAGTCCAGGGTTTGGGGAGCCAGGTTCCAAATGACTAACTGTAGCTTGGATCCCAGCATTTGAAAACCATGCCAGGAGCATATGCATGTGTGCCCAAAATCCTAGTGGGATGGAAAAAATGATGTAACCATGGCCCATTTGGGGGTTTACTCTCTCTGATGAGTGCACGTGCATTTCAACGATTAATAAATAAATAAACAAACAAACAAAAAAGTCTGCATGTAAAGATTATGTTATAGTTTTTTAAGTAGCAGAACAGTAGTTGTGAAAATACAGGTCACTCCAATTTATTCTGCTTGAAACTTTGTTGTAGTTCTAGATGTTTTATAACTTCAGTCATGTGGGCCTGCGAGAACTAGATGTAATTAGAGAGCCCACTGAACATTTAGCAAATACCTGTCTTCTGTGTCCCTATTGGAGCAGGATAGCCTGTAAGATGAATTTTATCTCAACTTGGTTGGCAATGCTACTATCTTTCCGTCAGTTTTCAGTATAATAAAGAAGCACTGTAGTTCTACAGGGTCAGTTTAGTCTCTGGAATACTTGAAATACCAGAAGATAACAATGAGAATTAAAACAACAGCAACAACAATTAATTGTAAAATGGCAACTGAATACAGTCTCTACTCTTTAGTTCCTGCCAGAGCAAATGTATATAAAATTACAAGAAAATTAGCTTTACTTATCATCGTCAACAAGACATAGTGTCTAACTAGTTTTATGCAATGCCAAGTAGTTTGGAGTGCTGTAAGTAATTAAATGCTGCAGAAAGCTAATTCCTTTGATGACAAAGAATTAAAAGTAGGCGCAAATTCAGGCAAAAATGTAACCCTTTCCCGTGAGCTTTAACCCACTTTCTTTCAACATTAGAAACAGACCCCAATCAATGGATGTCAGGATTTCAAATACTATTTAAAATAACTTACAAGTGCTAGATGATCACTAATGACACTCGCTGTTCCCTAGGTGGAAAAGACACAAGTGCAGACTTAGGAGAAATTAAAGAAGCCTTATTAGCAAGAGTTCATTTCAACTCTGTACACTTTAACTGAGATCCTGCTACATGCAAGACAAAAATAACACATAATCCCCAGCTTTGCATTACTCACAACCTAATTAGAGGATAATATAAGTTAATAAATAATAACGGAGAAAAATAAAGGGTGAAGGTAATTTCCATAAGAGAGATGCTAAGTACTATGGAGCTGCAAAAGAAAGAAAATGTGCCTTCTTGAGGGAATTAGAAAAAATTTACAGAAAAGATAGGTTTTGAGATGTAAGGTCCACGACTACAGATGGGAAAGAGGAATTTCAAGAGATAAAACCTGAATAAAAATAGAGAAAAAAAATTTCTGCACACAGAGAAAATGCTCTATCTACTGCAGAATAGTTAGATATTACAGATGGAGCCAGGAATTAGAAGATTGTATTGGATTAAGACTTTTCTATTTCATTCTACAAGCAATTAGGAGACATAAAAATTTTATGTGCAGAAAAAGTATCATGGACAAAGTTGTGGTTTGCATCTCAGCAATGAGTAGGAATAACTGCTGGGGAGAGGAACAAGAGTTGAGAAGATGAGCCGAAGCGCCATCTCAGCCCAGTACATCAGCCAAGATGGTGGTGATAATTGTTGAGAGTTTTGTTGCTCCATATGAGCTCCAAATCACCCCTTAGAAACTGGATCAGGCAAGTCATGACCACCATAGCTCACTATAAATTATTTAAAAGAGGAATGTTCAAGTATCTTCAGGAGGCTGACCTCAACAAAATCGGCATCACTACGCACAGGTGCTGTTGACATCTTTCCTTGTTTCTGTGTGCTCTGGACGGAAACAAACAGAGGGCCTTGGAATTAGGCCAAAGCGCTGGTGCTCTTAACAACAGCTGAAACCAAACCCTCTGGTCTTAATTCTTAACTCCGCATATATGCTTTCCATTTGTCTTGTTTTGTTTGGTTTCCTTTCATTCTGTTTTTGTTTATCTAGAAGGAGATGCAGTGATAACACCAATGCTATTAGAATTGTCCTGATTTTCCAAAGTTGGCTCCTTCTGTTCACAGGAATACCTTTCTTCAGCAAATAGCCTGAATCTAAATAAGATAAATAGGAGTCCTCTGGGGCTTGCAGCAGAGAAGCCTCTGGGCATTTCTGAATGCACTCAATTAGGAAGTGTCATTCCCAGGGGGTGACAGTGACAAGGAACTAAATCCTAAGAAAGTGCAATCCAGGCACTTAAATTTCAGGTGACTAATTTGGTTGACTCCACTTGCAAGGTTTGACCGGCCACTGCAGGTGAAAGGATTTGATGGAGCATAGATCAGAAATCTCCCCAGAGCTGAGTGACCTTGTTAAGCAACTTGGCTACATCTTTTATGCAGTGAGTTATGCTCAGCAAAGCACAGATATTTTTCATTAACCTCTATGCCAACAACAAATTTCCCCATTTCCCTTCCCTGCTTTCTCACCTCGCTCCAATCCCTCAGCTGAATGTCCCCCACTTCTCCCATTTGCCAGCTTGTCCTGAATGAGCCAAAAATGCCTGAGTAACACTGCTCTTGAGTTGTAAACTGGGTTCCTGGGATTCCTATTTCTCTATAAGAATGCTAAATGTAATTTTAAATTTCCTAAAGAAACAAAAAAAAATGTTTTGTCTTCCATAATCTTAAAAATAGACCATCTTGGGACCAGCAGTTAGCATAATGGCTATGTCGCTGGACTCCCACGTAGTCAACTGCAGTTCGTGTCCTGGACCCGGTGGTTTGAAATTCATGCCGGGTGCATGTGGATGCGTGCCCAAGATCCTGAGAGAATGGAGGAAAGGGGATTGCAGTGTGGCCATCCCCAATGGGGGGTGATTTCTCGCTTTCTATCTCTCTGTCTCTCTCTGGCTGGCTGGCGAGTAAACGTGCCCTGTAGCAAAAACCTCTCCAAAAAAAAAATAGACCATCTTCGTCAAGCTGAATCAAATTAGCCCAAACATATTTATTACGTGAGAAAAGTGCCAGGCTCTGTATTAAGCAGTGGGTATATAGTGACAAATCACAGGCCACACAGAATTACTGTGTGGCTTATGGAACAGGTTTCACAGTTAGGAAGACCTGGGTTCACGTCCCACCTCTGACATTCCTGTGGTTTTGCTCAAATAGTTCATTTCCCTGAGCCTCAGTATCTGTATCTGCAAAATGGGTTTAATAGTACAGCCTCGTGAGGTTTGTAAGAGTCAGATGCTGTCGGTGCAACGCTTAGTTCAACTTGAGCAAACACAAAGGTACTCCAGGTTAGCTGTTTGTTGTTGCTCCAAGGGGTTATTTTGGTTTTGGTTTTGGTTTTTCAAATTGTTAAAAGGGCACATGAGCTTGCCAGAAAGAGAGAGGGCAAGAGAGAAAGTACTCCCCAGTGGGGCATGGTCGCGCTGCAATCCCTTCTCCATCTCGCCACCTGTTGAGATGTGGGGCACACACACATACATGCCTGGTGTGTTTTCCAGTTGGCAGAGCTGGGATTCAAGCTATAGTTGGCCATGTGGGATCCAGGTCCTTTAACCATTAGGCCATGGGTCTAGCTCAGGGGGCTATTTTGTTTTGATTTCAAAAATCTTCCTTAATATTGTAAGGTATATTACATAGGAAGACATAAATAATGACAATTAAAAAGCCTGAACACAACTCTAATCTTAAGGAAGCAAGAAAGGAGTGTTTTTAAGCAGAGCTCAGTCACTCCCCATGTGATTAGCATCTTCCCAGGACAACGGGTCAGGGCCAGGCCTTGGTCAGACGCCGTGAGCCTCGGCTGCCTCAAAGGGAAGCAGTAAACAGGCTGTTTCGCTGAGCCTGCAGAGAACGCTGCCTGGGCCTGTTGCTATGCTACTGAAAGAACGGCAGGTCACGGCTCCCACAGCGACCCGGCAACACGCACCGAAATCTGCTGGGATTTCTATCAGAACTCCTAGCAGTCAAGTGGCCGTTTGGAAAAAGGTCGGATTCTTTTCCTCATCTAGGCTTGGAATATATAGGGTCAACAAATGGCAAACACAATTAGAGTTTGCAGGACAAAACTTTAAAATGTTCAAGACCTTGCTACATTCCATCTGACGGACTGTTCTCAGCATCGGTCTCCACGCAATGCCCCATCAGGTGAAGTAAGAGTTTAGCAGTAAGGTAGACAGAGGCAATTGGGGATGCGAAAGCGTACAGTGGCCCATGGGACCTACAGTTGCTAAAGACCTCACATATGCTAAGTGACCTCAGGCCTGGAATCCTCACATTTACAGTGAAGACTATCTAGCTGGTTATACCATAAAGCCCCGTCCACACCTAAAGCAAGCACTCACATCTGCCTGAAAAGGCATCCTTGGAGGCCTGCCCCTAACACACCGCATGATCACAAAAATCTAGTCCAACATAAAGAAAAGAGAAGGGATTTGAAACAGTTGGATGTCTGGCTCTTTAAGGTATTCTGAATACAGAATTAGAGTTAGTGATATTTATCAAGAGGGATTTCTCTTTTAACTTCGATTCCACTTTTGTATTCTCCCTCCCTTGATCTGATAGATTGTCCTGAAGGCATCCAGCCTCCCGGGTTTCTCCCCATGGGCTTCTCCATCTCGCCTGGTGAATTCTATTGCTGCTGCCTTTACTTTCTCTTACTGTGAATTTTCATTGACTTTAATTAAGCTCCCTTTAGTGTGATGAGCCTCTCAGTATTTGATCTAAAGTCTTTCACGCATTAGGGGGAAAAAATCAAGTTGAAAAGGGAGAAGTTCAGCCATGAAAGAGATGTGGAATCTGTTCCAGTGGCTGTATCATCAGAAGGCCAGCCCTCTAAGTGGTCGAGTTCAATAGGATGAAACTGGGTTAAGCATCCCCCTGTGAGAGTTCGGAATGCCCCACAGGCGTGCCCACACCCGGAGAGGAGCTGCAGGCTTCCTTTCTCTATGGGCAGGTCACACTCCTGCTGTGGGAGCCTGCTTTGAGAGGGAGGAGTACCAGGTTCTCATAGGAACAGTAAGCCATTTATAACCCAAATACAACCTCATTTCAAGAATTAAAGAGTGGCTTTCAAACTACCAGTTCTGGGATTCGAACAGATGATTTCTCACTTTGCCCTCACTGTCTCTTTCTCTCCAGGGAGTGCACATGCCCCATGGCAAAAACCTCTGAAAAAAAGAATTAAAGAATGGATAGCCCTCAGTGGTTGTTAGAATCAAGAACACAAGACTTCAGCAAAGCGTTTTAATACTGACAACCTCGGATTTTCAAGTAGGTTTAAATGTTTTGCTGTTGTTTTTCATTTTATTTTAGTCCTATCGTTTTTAAGGCAGAGAATCACTCGGTGGTGCTCCTCCTGCCTCAGCTTCCCCAGCTCCAGGATTTGGGAGATGCTCCATCATGCTGAGCCACTAGGTTGGACCAGAGGCCAAACCCCAGACCCGTGTGGTCCCAGCCTGTGGAGCACAGTGGCCTAGCATCATGCTCCACCACAGCTGGGCCTTGTTTGCTTTTTCGTGTAACATCTCAGATCAAAGTGGTTACGGGTCTCCTAGGGTAAGGTCACGCTGGAGACACCAGGGCCTTTACCTTCCTGCTGTCTGCAACGTGCACATCTTCCCTGTGGATGGGTCTTGGCTCACAGTGTCTCTTAGGACTTGAGAGCAGCCTCTAACCCCGCAGTCCTGTCGCACAGCCTTCCCTGACATTAGCCACACTAGCAAGTTCCCCCAGGGGTACGCGCAGCCAAGTTAATATAAAGGCAAGTAAATGCTGTATCATTAGCCGGGATGCAGCTCCCTGACCCTCACACAAGATTCTCCCTTAACGAACGGCCCACCTAGATACGGCTTCTGCCCCCTTTCCTGAGCTCGGCCCTCATTACACACATCCTCACCAACTGAGGAAGGCTGCTTTCATGCTAACACACCAGTCCCACAGGAAAAGCCCATAAAAGAGACAAGACCCATAAGAGAGAAATAACCAAAAAGGGATCTTCTGAAACAAAAATAAAAACTCCTATCTCTTTATGACCCATACCAAAATCTTCGCTGTTTGACTGCCTAATCCACCTGGTATTGGGTTGTCAGAAAAGTCATGACGTATTTTTTTCTGCTTCTCTACACAAAAATGCTCCATGACTTTCCCAGCAACCCAGTAACTTAGACTTGTCTCATCTTTCCATAGGGCCGTGTAAGAAAGATAAGAATGTGGCATTACTTAGAAGGGTTCCTACTCGGTGCTCTCTATAAGAACCACTTACGAGGGGCCGGCAGGTGGCATGGTGGTTAAGGGTGCTGGACTCCCACATGGCCAACCATGGTTCAAGTCCCAGACCTAGTGGCTTGTTTTCTCACTTTCCCTCTCTCTCTCACTCTGTTCTTCCCTGATCAAATGAAAAAAAAGAACCACGTAGGAAGTGGAGTGGGACCCCAGGAGCCCACACACGTGCGTGCTTACATGCGCACAGTCATCTGCACACACGGGTGCACACGCACACACGAGGGACAGGGCTATATAGTCAGTGCTGAATGATGCCGAGGTAGCTTCTTGCAGCCTCCATTCAGGAGCCATTGCTGTCGTAGGACACGACGTCATCTCTACAACTGACTGGCTTGGGGAATAGCACAGAGGCTTTTCCAACCACGGGAGTGGAATAGGCAATAAAACTAACAGCTAATTAGCAAAAATATTCCCTGATCAGAGAAAAAAACATTCGTTTATGAAAAAGGAAACCAAGAGAGTATTATAAGAGGTCTGATGCCACATACCATGGAGGAGAGATTCAAATATCTGCATACATGATTGTCTCAAAGGGTCACAGGGGTTCCTACATTTTCCCTAAATTTGATACATGTCCAATAACTTCTGCCAGCCATCCCCCCACCCCTGCCTTAGCTGGAGGCAGAGCAAACACCCATGTTTATTTTTCTAGCACACGTACAGTCCAGGGAGCACTGAAAGGGTTAGATTCCCTACATACCAGTCGCCTTGCTGCAAATTTAACACAAACACGCACTCTAGCCCCCGGGGATTTCTCCAACTCTGTAAGCCAAGAAAAATTCTGTGCTACCCATTAACAACAAAAATTATTATTTTCCTCTTTAAGAAGAAGAGCTGTAAACTACCCAGGCTCTCCTAACGAGCACTGGAGGAGTTTGGAACCAAAATATCCAATTGCTTTTAAAAAGTAACTTAACACATAGCCAGCCTATATTAAAACAGTAAGGAAGAACCCAGAAAGTAGACATTAAAAAGAAAAAAAATACTACCCTCACCTAGAAACTAGTAATGAATTTTTAGTGAGGTCTACATAGTAAATAATGTATATAAAGAATTTAACAATCACTATAAATATTGCATGTACCCTTTAATATATTAAATACCTACCATTGTCAGCATCGCTTCAAAATAGTGCTTCTGTTAGCACAATCACTGCACACTACTTGATGAAACCTGCCTTCCAGTTTGCTTTTAGTTTACTAGAAAATGGTAACACCGGCTTCCCTCGCTTATAGGCATGTTGCTAGGGAATTGTAACCACAGCTCGGTTTGAGTGAGTGGAACTGAAACTTGCAAATGCTTTTCATTTTGCATTTTAGAGATGCAGGTAGCTGACAGTCTGTAGTACTCGCACCTCCCTGCCCTCCATTTCCCTTCTGCCGTCCTTTGAACAGAACAAGGACAGGCACTGTTCGAGAGTATATTCAAGGTTATTAATTTAGTAATGTGCAGGGGCCGAGAGGATGAATCAAAGAACTGTGAAACTGACGCTCTGCTGTAACAAGATACCCATAACTGAGAAAGGGTCACTGCTCTGCATCTCAGGTGGTGAGACATGCCACGTCCATAAAGACAATCTTCTCGAGGAAAAAATTAATATGTTATAGTTTACTATTTTTTAAGAGTTTTTTGCTATAGGGTGCATGCATTTGCCAGAGAGACAGAGACAGACAGAGAGAGAGAAAGTGAGAAATCACCCCCCAGGGGTGCCACGCTGGAGGCCCTTCTCCTGCATTCTCTTCTCAGGATCTTGGGCACACACGCACACGTGCCCGGTGTGAGTTTTAAGCCACCGGGTCTGGGACGCGAACCGCGGTCAACTACGTGGGAGTCCAGCGACATAGCCATTACGCTAACTTCTGGTCCCTAGTTTACTATTTTTGAAGTCTCCAGAATATCATAAAACAAGTCAGAGGAAAAAGAAATATCCTGCACATTCTCCCAAATGACCGGAGACTTAGTGCAGTAGACATTCCGGCCCCACCCTTAATGAGATGCACTACCACTCCCATTAATAGATCTAGCTCACTGCCACTAGGTTTAACCAGATGGGGTTATTCTGTCAGAAGCTGGTAAATGGGATTATAACTGAAAATCTATGCATTTTCTAATTTATGACCTCACACTTCCTATTAAAAAGAAAGGACGGAAATTAGGTTCGATGCTGTAAAAGGCTAACGCTGCGTCAGTCTCATCATAACCAGAGAGAGGGTGTGCTTCCTGTTTAGAGGGTATTTAGCTCAAGACAAAGAAAATGAAAAGTAGCTATGAAAAGCTTAGCATGGACCCATGACAAATGAAGTAACTTTGTCAAAGGTGATGCATTAATTGTAAGCCATGAAGAGGTTCCTTATGAGGACTTGAGGAATCCTCTGTGCTCAGCCATTAATCACAACGGAAAGCGGTTCAAGGAGCAGTGCTCACCTGCTACTCCATATGTACGAATATGAAGGAAAAATCGGAAGACTTTTAAGTTCAGCATATCTATCCCTATATACAAAGGGACTTCACAAAGTGTGTGAAAATGAAATTAAAGTATGAGTTTATTTGTACGCAAAAATTTTGAAATCCATGAATAGTTTTTTTTTTTTTTTTTTTTAAATACACCTCTTCCAGGGCCAGCAGGTGGCATGGTGGTTGAGGGTGCTGGATTCCCACACGGCTGACTGCAGTTTGAGTCCCAGACCCAGCAGCTTGCTTTCTCACTTTGTCTCTCTCTCTCTCTCTCTCTCTCTCTCTCTCTCTCTCTCTGTGTGTGTGTGTGTGTGTGTGTGTGTGTGTGTGTGTGTGTCTGTGTCTGGTCAAACTAAAATAAATAAATAAACAAATAAATAAAGTCAAATTCTTTAAAAAAACACATTTTCCATGAACTTTTTGGAAGCACCTTCAGCCAGCTAGTAGAGATAATGTTTATCTCTGAAAACCAAAATAATCAAGCTGCCTCTTTTCCTGTGTCTCCTCCCCAAGACAGGCGGAAGATCTCAGAACATGAGCAGGGCTCTCTGGTTTATAAGTCACCAAATGGCCTTGGAAGGAACAAATCAAGCCTTTGACTAAAGTCCACCTGCCCGTTTGGAGGTATCATCATACCACATATCAAGATAGAGCTAGCTTCCTCCTCCAGAAACACCAAAGATCACCAAAAAGATATAATGGGCTTCAAATCATCCCTTCCAAGCATTAGGTGATAGGGTGAGAAGAAATACTTTTTTTTTCTATAGGACACCTGCACTCACCAGAGAGAGGAAGTGAGGAACCACCCCCTAGGGGATGGCCATGCCACAATTCCTTTTCCTCCAGTCTCCTCGGGATTTGGGGCACACATGCCTGATGTGTCTTTCAAGCCACCGGGTCTGAGGCTGGAATCATGCAGTTGGCCATGTGGGATTCAGCCTCCTTAACCACTGCCATCAAGCTGGCCCCAAGGAGGTACTTTCAAAACGACCAAATGGCATATTCTCTCTGGGCTCGAGCGCTGTAGTCATTCCAGAGAGCTGTTAGCATTTCAGTGAAGCGAGGAAAAGACTACAATTAGGACTTTTCTTTTATTCCTTTCTCTGAACCTAAAGTTTTGCATTGAACTTGAGAGGAATGCAACACGCGTGCAAAAGCCGCACCATCACAGCATCCATGTGTGGATCCTCAGACTGATAACACCACACTTCAGGAAGAACCTGCATTCTCTCCATAAAAAGATTTGGGTTCTTGTCGAACTCCCTTAAAAAGAGGTTAACAACTATTTTACCTATTGTATTTAACACCACTTTTTAGGAAAACCATTTGCAGTGATTTTTCCCCATTATGAGAGAATAATGTGTCTTTGTTCAAAATGAACTGCATCTCCAGCTTCAGATAAGCCCTGTTAAGGCTATATCCCTCCAAGGGTCTAACAGCTGGCCTAATCATGACTGATTGTACCCAGACAGAATAAGCAGTCAGGCTTCAGTATTTCTAACATGGTCTTAGAGTAGCTTAGCAAGAAATACAGGGAGAGACAGTGGCACAGTGGTAGGACATGACATTTTGGCACTGACCTACATGGGAAGGATCCTGGTTTACATCCAAAGACCTCCCTGAGTACATCAGACACCTATGTGCCCCTTATCTAGGGCTGGCTAAAGGCCAAGGTGGATCAAGACCCTTTTACAGATTCTATCTCTCTCTCTGTCTCTGTCTCTCTCATTAATGCAAGAAATAAATAAATAATTCTTAATTTCCAGAGGGCACATGCACCTGCCAGATAGAGATGGGGGGAGGGGGATCACCTCTCAATGGGTGTGGCCACAATCCCTTCTTGACATTTTTCCATCTTGTTGGGATTTCAGGTACCTACATGTGTCCACATGTCTGAATGCACCCATACAAACGATGTGTGA
The DNA here is from genome assembly GCF_000334495.1 of Tupaia belangeri chinensis. NCBI lineage: Eukaryota > Metazoa > Chordata > Mammalia > Scandentia > Tupaiidae > Tupaia > Tupaia belangeri. The sequence continues at coordinate 3,297,292 of NW_006160006.1, read as the reverse complement.
GATCCTAGTTCCTTGTCACATGCACCTGATGTGTTTTTCAAGCTTCCAGGGCAGGGATTCAAACCACAGTCAGCCATGTGAAATCTGGCTCCCTTAATCACTAGGCTATAGGGCCAGTCAAATAAGTAATTCTTTTTTAAAAGAAAGAAAGAAGTGGTTACAAATAACCACTTATGGCATGGTGGTTAAGGCACTGAATCCCAAACTATGCATTGACTCCCAGTGGCCTGAAAATGCTCCAGACACATGTGTACGTGTGCCCAAAATTCTCAGAGGAGAAAGGATTGCAGGGTTGCCATCCCCCTGGGGGACGATTTCTCACTTTCCCTCTCTTTCTAACTTTCTCTGTCTCTCTTCGGCAAGTGCATGTGCCCTACAGCAAGAAAGGAAGGAAGGAAGGAGAAAGAAAAGACAGTGAAAGAATAGAGAATGAATGGATAAATTATTTTTAAAAGATCGCCACAGGGCACATGCACTCTCTGGAGAGAGAAACAGAGAGCGAAAGAAAGCAAGAAAGCACCACGCCCTCTCCGCCACAGGAAATGGTCACACCACAATTCCTTCTTCTCCATTTCTCCCTACATTCAGGATGGGGGGTGCACCCGCACATGAACTGAATGTGTTCCTCAAGCTGCTGGGTCCAGGACTCAAACCATGCAGTCATTCGTGTGGGACCCAGATGCTTCAACCATGCCACCAGCTGGCCCAGGTAAACTGTCCTATAAAATAACAAAAATGTATATTGTAGGATGCACTAAACTCAAGAGTGGATATGAATGTGCACATACAGACAATATGTGGGATCCTAGTTCCTTGCACAGTAAGTTCTTTGAGGTCACAGGCTGCTCAAAAGCTAGCACAACGTTTAGTACCTCGGTGCTTAATGACACAGTGTGACATGCTGACTACATAGATGATCCAGGCAACCGGTGAAAACCTTTGGTGAGGTATGGACAAAGGAATTATTTTTTTCTAGGCTGACCTGGGGTTCTCTTTGATTCTGATCATTCCGTTTGGGGTAACCCTCATTTTCTTTCCCAATGGCAATCTGTGCTTCACAGACTACTATATTTTCTGCAGTTAATGGTATAATGAAATCTTTGACTAAGGAATGCCAGCCAGCCTTCATGCAATAGGGTCTGTTGAACTGTCAGATTGGCATAAACCCAGGAATGACTTCCCTGTCGCATTGGGTGGTTCCGAGGCTTTCTGTCCTTTTATTTTCCGAGTGCTTTGCCCCTGTATTGGCAATAGGAATAAGGTTTTGTCTGGCTTATTTTGTTTCTAAAAGGACTTTTAGGTTGAGGTTTTTAAGCTATAAAATCAGTCTTAGCTTTGAACAAAAACAATGACATTATGAAACTTCTTGAGTAATGCTGTTAAATCTGTTTCCTAGACAGCATTATTTAAAAAAAAAAAAATCAAATGATTTCTAAGGAACCCTTCTTTTCTTGCTAATTGTCTGATGCCCTAATTTAACCACTACCATAACACTTTTTTCTAGTAATTGAATACTAGAGCTATAACCACCAAATGTGCTGAAAAATAATTTCTTAGGATTTTCTAGGAAGACGCTTCTTTTCCCTATGAGTTTTTTTTTAAGCTGTAAAAATTAAAATCTACCTTCAAAATTTGAGAAGAAAAGGATTAAATGTGCTCCACCTTTAAGAAAGTTCTTTGCAATTTTGTCGTAGCTCAACCATAACTTGCTTTCTGTCTTCATCAGGACTTGCTGCCTGAAACAGTGATTTCCTCATAGAAACACAAAACTGCCCCTATTTGCTGCAGGGACACTGTACATTTACAAATTTTACCTACCATTTCTTTTCTTCACACTCCAGGTCTCCTTGTCATGCTCTTCTGAGATTTAATCACATACACAACAAAATCTTGATGTTCCTCTCCTACTTCCTTGAAGCTATCATTTTAGTTTCTTTATTATCTGCAGAGTTTATCTTTTCTAGCCCATCAAATTTAGTCGAAATGATTTCTCCTTGCTCTTTAGGAAGTTACACTCTTCCTCTGGACTCATGTCTCGGTGTAAGGCAGTGGAACGTTTGCATTAGTCGACCATGTTCCTGAAACGGATTTTATTCCCTTTCCTCTGAGGCCACCAATTTCTTGTGAGATCATAGTTCTACTCCATGTATATGGTATTGGTGATGATGGGATTGGGCTAGGTAGCCTTTTTACAAAATGTTTTCTTCAGATATGTGTTCTTTGGACTTCCTGGCAGTTTTCGGGTATCTCGGGACTACAGAATCTAAGCACAGTAATACCGTCTTTCACAGGACAGTCATAGCTATGAGTCACAGTTATCAGACACTTTGTATGTACCCTTTGTTCAAAGGGCCTCTAATCATGAGTACTGTCCCACAGGAGAACTATTATTTATGGGTCACAGGAAGGAGGACCGAGGATCAAGAAACTTAATGGCTTGCCCAAGCCATCAGCCATAAACCCTGGGCTGCTTCACCTGAAGTCCATTTCACCCCCGGTCCACTCTGCCTGTCAAACTTCCCACAGATATCCCCTGGCCACCATCCTTCTACCCTCTTCCATCAGCCGTACCTACCGACTGGGAAGCCTGCAGTCTGGGACAAGGGTTTCAAACTTGAGTACATCAGAACTGCCTGAGGTTGAGATTGCACATGCAGGTTGGGACCCGGTGGTAGCACGGTGGTAATGCAGCTGGGCTCATGTGGCAAAAGTCCTTTGTCCTCGTCCTGGGAGCTCCCTGAGCAAGTTGGCCGGGTCTGCTGGTGATCCAGACTGGGCGAGACTGGGCAGACTGTGGCATAAGGACCCTGTTGGGGGTTCCTCTTTTGCTCATGGAAGAAAGAAATAAATACAATTAAAAAAAAAAAAAAGTACGCTCTTTACGCTCTTGAGTACATGAGTACGTTTTTCCTCTTTGTCTCTGTCTTTCTCTCCTGTGTCTCTCACTCATAGAATAAATTTTTTTTTAAAAAGTGCGCAATGTTTCTGTTCAGCCTTTCCCTTTCACACTTACTCTTATTTACAAACCTAATGATCACTGTGGGACTCTCCCCTCTTCCCCTTAACAATGTAAGTAAATTTGAATAGAACAAGCAATATGGTGTCCTGGAAAATCCAGAAACCCTATGATCTCCACAAATTCCTAAAAGATATCTTCAGTTCAATCTCAGAAACAAACTCCACTCTTCTACAAAATATCCAATCACACAGTATGAGGAGTGTGGTACGTTTACGAAGAGTTATGGGCATTAAGAGGAGAAATCAGAGCAGATACCTGGCAACCTCCTGCCACTCCTGTGGCTCCAGCCCTCTTTCCTCATCTGCATGGTACATTCCAAAGCCTGAGTTCCTGCCACATCACTCTCCCCACTGCTCACAACCTCTGGGAGTACAACACTATTTTTTTACTATCTAAGCAAGCCTAACCTCCTTTAAATTCTATGAATAAAATTTTCTCTGTCTCAGTTATGTCAATAAAGCCATTAGCTATACTCAATAAAAGGCAGAACATTAAAAAATCTAAAGTTTTGAATATAAATCCAGAAATCATTATTAAATAGTTTACACAGCCACAATTCTAATGAAAACAAGCAGCTGGCGCAACTGCATAATCGGTGTGCCTCACACAACCTGTGTCTGTCTCCGTGAGAGTGTGTGCCCTGTCAGTATCTGGGACTGGTGACATGTGGCCCTCTAAAATTCATACACTTTCTTGGAGAATAGACCTTTAGAATGTGCATAACGGATCTCCCTCTAGTTTAGAGACTTCATTTGCAGACTCATTTTATTATATACATAGAAAATCTACCACAAAATTCAAAGTAGCGACAAGTGGTTGCTAAAGGTGAGTGCACTTTTAAAAACAGTTCAAACCAAGAACCTGCCAGCAAGGTGCTCTGAAACAAAGTCTGAAAACACAGAAAGCTCTGGCCAATCGATGTAAGAAAGTCCACACTCTTCCCGTGTTCACTGTATTACTGCTTGTTTTAGTTTGTTCTATGTTGCTTAATAACTGAATACCATGCAGGGTAACTTATAGAGGATAGAGATGTGTATATCTCACAGATTTGGAAGCCCAAGATTAGGCGGCCACATCTGGTGAGAGTCTCCCTGTGGGTGGAGACTGCAGAGTCCCGAGGCAGCCTAGCCATTGCATGGTGAGACAGAGCAGGGCTGTGTGTCTGTGTCCATGTCTCTGTGTCCATGTCTCTGTGTCCCTGTCTCTGTGTCCCTGTCTGCTCTTCTTATAAAGCTACAGGGGTCGGTCATGGGGGCCCCACCTGATGACTTTACATGATCCTAATCACCTCCTAAGGGCCCTGCCTCTTAATACTAAAGTTGGATTAACCCCACACACACCTTTCTCAGCACTGTTACGATGGCTCGCAAGTTTCAACGTATGAATTTTGAGGACATATTCAAACCACACCACCACTTCAGAGCCTGCGATGGTTTGGAAGAGTTAATACAGAATGAGCAATATAGTAAGCATATTAATTGATCTTATCATTTGAATTCTGAATCAAATAAATATTAAAAGTGTACTTAGCACCTCCATTTTGAGAAAGCAATTAAATGTACAGTACAGTCAGAAAAAGGGCCAGCTGGTGTTGTAGTGCTTAAGGCAGCTAGATCCTGCTTTGCCGACTGTGCAGTTCAAGTTTGGACCCAGCAACATGAAAAACATACTTTGGTGCATGTGCGTGCATGCCCAAAATCCCACGAGGAGAATGGAGAAGAGATTGCAGGATGGCCATCTCCCTGGGGGTGATTTCTCACTTTCCCTCTTTCACTGTCTCTCTATGGTAAACAAATGAGCCCTACAGCAAATTTTAAAACATGTGTATATGTATTCGGAAGGATAAGATGTTCTTATACACAAATGTAGGCCCTCAACTATTTGGAAAAATAGCCTCACCTTTAAGAATTCTGCACAGTGGTCACAATATAAACACATAAGGGAAAAAAATAAAAGTTCCAGACTATCACTGAATCAATTAATTATCTTAATAATTAATGTATATCAGTTAATTACTGCATATTGATACATAAAAATATAAATCACAACCCTGCCATACCCTTCTCATTACTATTTTGTATGTCTTTGAATGTATACTTTGAACATCGTAAGAAACATGTAAAGACATATAAAGAAAATTATTTTCATCTGCCCATTGTTTGCCAAGACCATCTTTGTTAAATTTGTGGGTACACTTAGGGGATGCTGATATCGAATGGCAGTTGCTAGCCAAATTAACAAACTCTCACATAAAAGCACGTGTGTGCTCTGACACCCTGACAAGCGGGAGCACCAGCGGCCTGTGGATCGGCTGGGCACAGTGACACAGTAATGACAGGAAGCAGGAAGGCTGCTCTGGGAAGGTTTCCAATGTGGGGAAAGTTAAAGCAAATGAGAGAAGAAATGATTTCGGTCAGTTAGGTACAATGTGTGCAAAATGGAATAAAGATTTCACTGGGAAGGTTTCCAATGTGGGGAAAGTTAAAACAAATGAGAGAAGAAACGATTTCGGTCAGTTGGGTACAATGTGCAAAATGGAATAAAGATTTCAAAAAAACACACACACAAAGAATGAGTTTCTTGGTAACACAAACCAAGTTTGAACAATGTGAGAGAATGCATACAAGGCAAGGCTAGAAACCTGTAATCCAGGGATTTGATTTGATTCAAATTAAAATGATCAGCTGTTATAAACAGAAGGTCGTCATTTAGGAGAGTCTTACATTTAAAACGCCTCTCTCAGAGACTTAGATGATACGGAATTCTCCCTCCCAGAGGAGTGATAAGTAGCTATTCAGACTTTTTAAAAATGTCTAAGGGCAATGAATTCCCTTCCTTCCTGAGAAGGACATCCCTATTTTAGAAAGCTCTTCATTACCAGGAATTCTCTCTCTTGGTAATATCCACTGACCATTTATAGCTGTGGCATGCTATCCCACACAGAACAACCTACATGCCACTTGACTCTAGGACATTACATAGTCTCGCCCTCTCGTCATCTTGGCTGTGCTAAAATTTAAAAATAGCCACACTTTTTCCCCTTTTTCTCACTTTCCATTTATTCCTTAATGTGACAAAATCTGATTACTGATCATTTTCTCCTCAGCAATCTTCCCTTCCCATGCCTGCCCTTGGAATTGTACTTAAAGACATCAGGGCACGCTATAATAATTCTCCAGCCAATGGACAAGACTGAATGATTACATTATCTGTTTCTTAAGTTTATGTATTCATTTATCACGTGAGGGAGAGAGAAAGATGTTTCCTGAACAAGGTCTCACACGGTGACCCTGCCCCAGCCTTCCCTGACAGCCAGGACCATGGGCCCGTGCGTGTGCACCCAACAAGTAGCGGTCAACCCGGGAACCAGGAACCAAGCCCGATGGTCCACATGCCCACAGCACTGCAGAGCTGCGTCCACCACCCCGTGTGGCGGGACCTCTGCTCTTATGTTTATCACCCTTTTCCTCAAAGCTGTCTCGTCTCCTTCACTAACTTCTCTTCGTTCTCTTTGACCTCCCTAGCCACTTCGTACTGTTCCAATTATCTTTTTCCTCTTCTAGAGTCTTAAATAGCGGTATTTCTTAGGAGTCTATGTTTCACTCTCCTTTTTCTCACTTTTCCTCTTCCTAGGCAAATTCACTTGTTCTTATGATTTTAATTACTATTCTTAGGCTGGTAAATTGTAAGTCCTTATTCTCAGAGAGAGCTTTTCTTAAACTCCGTAAATCTGTCATCTCTGCCGGGATGTTCAGAGGCTCTCCCACATGAACAGCTCCGACACCGAACTTTCACTCACTCCAAACCTGTCTCTCAGCAGTACTCACATGGTCACTGTGGTCCCACCATCCAACAGCCACACGGACCAGAAGCCTGGGAGTCACCACTCGGCCCCTGGTCTCACTCTCCCCTACCTCCACCTTCCATCAATCACAAGTCTAGCTCATTTCATCTGCTCAATAGACTTAAACCTACCTCTTCCTTTAATATACCCCCACACGCTAGCTCGGTCCTTTATCTCTCCTGCAAACGCAACTGATCTCCCTCAGCTGAGCCTCCTGGGTAATCCGCCATAGCTGTGCTGAAAGACAAATTGGACCGCATCATTCTAACTGCTTGAAACTCTTCACTTATTTTCTGTCACCCGTACAAAAAAGCCCAAATGCCTTAGCATGCATAAAAGGCTCCACGGGGGCCATCTCCTGGTGTAGTAGTTAAGGTGCTGGACTCTTACATGGCTGACCGCAGTTTGAGTCTTGGGCCTGGCAGCGTGAAAATCACACTGGGCATGTGCGTGCCCGAAGTCCCAGGAGGAAAACGGATAAAAGGTGCACAACTGTGTGGGTCTCCAACTGTCTCCTATTTTGACATACTGTAAGTGAAAGGTTTCAAGTAAAGTAGCTCCACTAAGTATGAGGAGTCCTCAAAAGGTTTGTGAACAATGCATATTATGAAAAAATATGCTGGAATTTCAAACCTTTTATAAAATAAAATTGCATTTTTCCATGAAGTTTTGAAGTCCCCTTGTAAGATTTTGGTTGTTTCCCACAATAAGACATTTCCAAGGGTGTTCTCTAAACACCACCACATGCGTAGTGCTGTTCTTCTTTTTGTCTTTACAGCAGTGAATAACTAGAGACCATGGGCTTGTGAATTCCCTTGGTTGATGAAAATGTGAAGCAGTAGAGTTTACAAGGGTTCAATGAAGATGTGACTGAGTACTACTGATTCCTGAGAAGCTGAATGAACTATTTCAGGAAACAGGAGTATTTTGATGGGAAAATGGGAAGAAAATTGTAATTGCTCACTCTGTGCTAAAGTGTTGTATGATTGAGATTTTTGAATACATTAATCTTGGGGAATACGCTTGGAAGGTAGAATCATAACACTGTTGTGTAGCATTTACAATGTCTTTTGTGAATTTTATAAATAGGAACTCATTTGTGTTGGCTATGTCTCACAGTAGTGCTATGAGATAAGCCGATCTCTGACAGGGAGGTGAGATGAACCACTAACATCATAAGCAAATGAGTGAGGTAACTAGAGTACGTGCTTTCGTGTCTTGGTTACCAGACAGTAAGGTTTTTTCACACTGCATCACATAGGTTTCAAAGTTACAGAAGCACTAGCTCATCATGTGAAAATCTTCACATTTAAAGACAACCTTGACTCGGACAATGTGAAAGATCCAGATGGTCCAAGGCATTCTGTGGATTCCATGTGCATATGTGTGTGTGTGTGGTATGTGTATGTGTGTTAGTTTTACCAAGGATGAAAATGCAACCCAGAGAAGTGGATGATGCTCAGGACCATGCAACTAAGAACCCAAAGCTAGACTCCCTCTATCCAGGATTACTAAGTTTCAGGGGTATTCATTTCTTTGTTTGTTTTAATTGTTGCTGGAGAGTGCATGTGCTCAGAGAGAAAGAAACAAAGCACCCCACACACAGGGTATGGTCACACTGCAACCCCTTCTCCTCCACCTCTCCCTCCTTTCAGGATTTGAGGTACACTAGCACAGTTCCCAAGTATGTTTCTCAAGCCACCAGGTCTGGAACTCAATTGTACAGTCGTCCATGTGGGATCCAATTCATTTCATCAAGGCCATGGGATAGCCTGAGTTTCAGTTTTACATTTATTCTTTCTGCTTGTTAGTTTCCTTTTATTTTTTTTTTTTCTCAAAAAAAAAAAAAAAAAAAAAGCCATGTCCAGGACTCAAACCACAGTGGGCCACATGGGAGTCCAGGAACTTAACTACTATGCCACTGGCTGACCCCTACATTCATTCTTTCTTTTTTTTTTTTTTTTTTCAGAGAGAGAGAGAGACATTTTTGCTATAGGGCACATGCGCTTGCCGAAGAGACAAACAGATAGAAAGTGGAATAACCACTCCCCCGCACCCCAGGAAGAATGGCCATGCTGCAATCTCTTTTCCTCCATTCTCTTCTCAGGATTTTGCATATGCACACACACACCCACACACACACACAGTGTGAGTTTTAAGTCACCAGGTCTGGGACTCAAACCATGGTCGACTAAGTGGGAGTCCAGTGATGTAACCATTACACCATCTACTGGGCTCTTTTTTACACTAAAAATTGTGTGTTTCTAAAGACAATGTAAGCTCCACAGCATGACTTTCAAAGAGACAAAATTGTTCTTTTTTGGACTGTGCACATTGAAATATGAATTAAATCAGGTTTTCTGGCCTTGACAATGAAAAGAGGGCTTTTTCTTATACAGGGACAATATCAATTTTTATAATACATAACTAGAGAATAAAAACAAAAGAAAAAAATAATATACAAAGTATACTAATTTTTGTAATGCGTAATTGTATAATGAAAACAAGAACATATTACAAAGTTTATAACACAGTGCACCAAACAGACCAGTTAAATACCCAATTTTTTACATCCATTATCTCTAAATATACATTCAGTGAGCTAACTTAATGTGTTTTGACTTGTTAATTGTAGTAAGTATATAAAATATATTTTATATATTTATATATTATGTATATAAAAGACAAGGAGAGGGTCCAGATGGTGGCATAGTGACTAAGATACAGAACTGCCATATGGCCAACGGTCATTCAAGTCCTAGTCCTGGTGGCTTGGAAATCACACTGGGCATGTGTGCGTGCAGGGCCAATTTCCCAGGAAGAGAATGGAGAAAGGGGGATTGCCGTGTGGCCATGGCTGCCAGGGAGCGATTTCTCACTCTCCCTCTCACTGTCTACCTCTGTCTCTCTCCAGCCAGTGCACACACCCTGTGGCAAAAATCTTAAAAATAAATAAATAAAACTTCAGAAAAGATAGACAAGGTGAAAAGAAATGAACCAGTTCATAAAACTGTAAAATGAGAAAAATAAAATAAAACATATGTTCTGGAGCACAGACTCTATCAGATCAATAAAAATGTTTATCAAAAAGAAAAAACTTTTGGAAAGAATCACATAGCCTAAAGGGGAGGGGGTTTTCCAAGAAAACAAAATAAATACTTCAACAAATATTTAGTAAAACAGCATTCTTATTTTAAATACTCCAAATGTTTGTCATTTTAAATGCAGGGGGAAAAATATCCTACATCTACTGGGAAAGATGGCTAATTAGTTCCAAAACACTGAAGTTAATTTTTTTTCTTTCCCTTGCAATTAAAAATTGGTTGTGCATATGACTGTGGAGTTGCAGAGACAAAACTTCTACCTCTTCCTTTCCTGGACAGGCACAGCAGTGGTTTCGGGGCTGGCTGAAGATTTCCATCAGGATTGTTCTCAAAGCTTCCAACTCCATTAAAAAGAAAAATGCATTAAAATGTATAGTTCTTGACACTGAAAATGTTTTACAGTTATCGCCCATCCAAATAAATGCCAGGCAGAATTGTTTGAAGGAACTGCAGAGTTACTTCTGGGATAAGGCAGAGTGACAGCCGATATAAATAGTTCCTGTATTTACATATCTCTCCTACACTACTCTAGAAATGAACGAGTGAAAATTCCATGTCGTTTGTTTGCTTTCTCCCCCATGAGAGGTTTTCCACCAGCCCTGTTTAGGTCTTCCACTTAAAGAATGAATTCACATCCCAAGTCAATTAACAGGCTAATCTCCACCAATGTCATTGAAACCACAATTCAGACTTCTGATTAAGAATGATGTCAGCAGGTCAATAACAGTGGCACGGGATCTGAGGCAGTTCCTAAGAGAGTGCATTTTGAAGAGAAGCAAGCTAACTAAATAAATAAAGGCAGAACTTAGAAGGATAAAGGTAGAAGAGATAACAGAATAAGTAAAAGCAGATAAAGATAAAGGTTTATTGGAATGAAAAGGAGAGAGATAGAAGGTAATGGAGTGACCTGCAAAGAGAGCAATATACTAAGTGGAAAAAACTAGAACATATTCTTCCCATTGTTCTTCTCATTCTGTAACAGTGCTAATATATACTAAAATATGCATCTGTTTTCTTGACCAGGCTTACTCCTATCAGCAGTTTGAACGTGTGAACCATGCATGATGGGAATGCCTTACAAAATTAGCACGCAGACGGGAACAAGCCTTGTGCCTTGTGTGGATGAATCCTATAAAGGAAAATGCTTACCTGTGACCTTATTCTGGATACCAGAAACTTGACTATGAATATTACCTTGAGCAACAAGTTCATTCTCTCCCCTTGACAAAAATTTAATGAGGATTTTTAATCAGGGTTTTTTAAAAGCCCATGGAGGATGGGAAGGTATGTAGAGCTGAGCTGAGGATGATACTGTCATATGACCCACAGTGAGAAACCTCGCACAGAGAACGAGGCCTGCCTGCATTCTTGTTTACTATTTGCTAAAGCACCTTGAAGGCTAACGTTCCAAGTGGACTTCTTCCCAGTCACGACTCCTGTCTGCTCGTGCCTACCTAGAAATGCTTCCTTCTTTCTACTCTGCTGCCTCGCTCACTCCAAAAGGAAATATCCAACTGCAGGGTAACCATTACCGGGGCATCAGCGACTACTCTCAGTACTTCTCGCTTATCTGTAATAGAAACTGAGAGCGGTGAGGACTGGGACTGACTCGCCTCGGTCCTCCCCCTCTAATAATGCAGTCCTGCCCCCAGCCCCTGCGTATTCCTCAGCAATCTGATCAGCCATTTGAAGAAGGTTGTATTTCACAAAGTTAGGGGATCCTCTGCCTCTTACGTGAGATATTTGCTACATATTTAAAGAGAGAGAGAGGGAGAGAGAGAGAGAGAAAAGTACCATTGCCAAATCAAAACGCCTCTCACCCTGTCCCAGCCAGAGGTTTTCAACTTAAAAGGATGATCCCTGTAGACTCGGCACCACCTGCTGACAGAGCAAAATCCTCTCCTCATCTACTACACTTTGCTTCTCTTCCCCATGACATTGGAGTGAATGCACAAAAAGAGGGAACTTACCCTTGAAAAGAGTTAATTCCCTTGAATTGATTCCTTTTTTATTTTTTTTTTTAGTTTTCTATAGGGTGCATGCTCTCACCAGGCAGAGAGGGGAAGTGAGACACCACCCCCTCCCCAACAGGATGACCATGCTGTAACCCTTCTCCATTCTCCTCTTGGGACCTTGGGAACATGCACTTGGCGTGTTTCCCAAGCCACTGGTTCAGGGCTTTAACCATGCAGCTAGCCATATGGGACCCAGCCACGTTAACCACCATGCCACCTGCTAGGCCTGGATAGATGTCTTTAAACAAACTGATCCTATGGTTGAGGCTACCTAAAATGTAACAGATTATCTGGAACTCATCGAGCCCAGCTTGTTAGGTAACTGATTTAGATTTCTCATTCACATAGTTAGTTCAGTCAGATTATTCAGTGTAGTTGCTTACATTCTGAACATAGGCCACGCCAACAGCTCTAGTTTAAAAATTCTGACTAGTGACCAGCAGATGTTGCAATTGTTACACTGCTGGACTCCCACATAGTCAGCTGCAGTTCAAGTCTTGGACCCAGAGGTGTGGCTTAAACTCACACCAAGTACATGTGTGTGCATGCCCAAAGTGCTGAGAGAGGAATGGAGAGGAAGGGATTGCAGCATGGTCATTTCCTCCGGGGGGCAATTTCTCACTTTCTGTTTCTCTGTCTCTCGGGCAACCACACACACCCTATAGCAAAAATCTCTCTCAAAAATAATAATAATAAATAAAATTTAAAAATTTAGACCTAGTTGGGTTTTTTTCTCCTGATATTTAATCACTACATTTAGGCAATATATGAGCATATTGATGAATGAACATAGGGTAAATCAGAACCTTGAGTCATTCATATCAGGTCATAAGTCCTCCTCGTTCAAATTCCTTTCCATCTCCATAAAGTTCTGCATGACTTTTTTTTCTTTTAATTAATTTATTATTATTATTATTGTTTCTTTAAAAGATTGTTAGAGGGCATATGCACTCACCAGAGAGAGACAGAGACACAGAGAGAGAGAAAGTGAGAAAGCAGGCCACAGAAAGTAAGTAATAAATAAATAATAAGATTTCATTGTTGGTCCATAAAACTAAAAAATAAAATCCACAAATAATAAATTAATATGTTAAAATATAAAATATGAAGTCTAGTCAGTAAATGGTTGAGATAGGTTGAATGCGTCCCCCAAAACGTACATGATAAAGTTTGGTAGTGACAAGATTAAGAGGGTAAAAACCTAACCCAACTATGGAAGTAAGAGGTAAGACTTTGGGGAGGTGGTTAGGACTAAGTTCATCAGGACAGGGCCCTGAGACTGAACCTGGAGTTCATAAGGAGAGAGAATAAGACATAGAGATGCATGCTCACCCTCACACTCACCATGCAATGCCCAACTCTTGGAACTCTGCAGAGTCCCCACCAGGAAAAGACCCTCATCAGAAGTGGTCCTTTGGAAGGGGCCTCCAACATGATGAGTTAAACAAACCTCTATTAAAAAAAAAAGCCACCCAGACACTAATATTTCTGTCATTAGCATCAAAGCAAACAAAAAGTGGTGAAATGTATACTCTCACTGCCCTCACTGGCCAGAATCTATTCTGAAAGTACATACCTTCTTTCAATGTCCCTCATCTTAGTTAAATCTCATATATTCCTGCTCCTTCAGCTGATATATTTGATTATCTCCAGCAGTTACCAAAATAAAAAGTAAAGAACTCAACTTTCTTGTCCTATATATCAAATTCACCACCACTAGAGGAAAAAAACACCATTAAATAGAGCTCTTTGTATGTGTCGGTGATAGACAACACATTATTCTGATCGTTCCAGAGGGCTGCATAAGACTTTCCAAACTTTTTTTAACTTTAATCAATGCAGAGTTATTATCGACTACAGAACACAGAGAAGACCTCAGTAGCCTAACTTAACGACACATGAAAAAGATGTTATCTGTCATTCAGAGGTCCTTCTGCTCCAAATTCCTTGACATTTCTGGGCAGGTAAAATAATCTTCTCTTTAATCTGAGCAGGCAGAGAAAGTCGATGAAGTTCACTGTAGCAAAAAGCATGGAAGCCTTAAAAGTTGGACAAGTATACGACAGAGAGCTGCTGAGAACGTAACACTGGGAAGAGAACACAATGAGACGAAACAGATACGGAAGTACGAGCAGCCTCTTATCACCTAACCCTCCTCCATGTAGACTTGGAAACATTCATCAAGAAGAGAACACACCTGGCAAAGAGATTATATATGCAATAAGAATGGGGAGATTCCAAATAACGAATCTTTGCCTTTGTCTTTGCACAGAAAATCTGTCAGATCTCCAAAACTGGGTTTCCTTGGCCGTGAGAGGAAGGGAGGAGGAAATGACGCAGCAGTTTCCATGTGGGTGAGATATGGAGAACTGGGTGAGCACGTCTAATCGATATTACATTGGAGCTCCAGAAAGAGAAGAAAGAAAAGAAAGCAGAGAAGATATTTGAAAAGATAATGGTTGAAAAATATCTAGAATGATTAAACACTTCAAGACACAGATTCTATAAAGCAAATAAACTCTTAGCAGACCATTTTTAAAATGTATGTCATGATATAACTACACATAAAAAAAGAACAGAGTAGTTCTTAAAATTACTGGACAGAAAAGAGAAATTGTTTACATAGGAAGAAAAATGTGAACAGTGTCTGACCTCTCAACAGCAATATAATCTGAAAGAGAGCTGAGTTAGTTGCATTTTGAAAATGCTGATAGAAAATAGCTCCTTATTGGGCCAGCTCCCTGGCCTGATGACGGGTAAGGCAGCTGGATCCCTCATGCCCAACTATGCATTTTGTATCCCAGATCCAGAGACTTGAGAAACACATCAGGCATGTGTGTGTGTGTGTGTGTGTGTGTGTGTGTGTGTGTGTGTGTGTGTGTGTCTGTGTTCAAAATCCCAAAAGAAGGGAGAGATGGAGGAGAAGGGATTATTTCACCATGTCCATTCCTCATGGGGGGCGCTTTCTCTCTTCCCCTCCTTCTGCCTCTCTGGTGAGCACATGTGCTCTCTAGTAAAAGATAAGTAAGTGAATACATAAATAAGTCACTATGTGGAATTTGATAAACAATAAAAGTATTTTTCAAAAAGAATGAAATTATACCTTTTCAGACAAAAAAGAAAATCAACAGTTTACAATTTCCACTAGGCTTATTTTCTTTAAGAATTATGTTATTGAGTTTATTTATGATTATTACTTTTCAATTTGACAAGAGAGAGAAAGGAAGTGAGAAAGCAAGCTGCCAGGTTTGGGACTTGAACTGCGGTCAGCCATGTGGGAGTCCAGTACCCCAACCATCATGCCACCTGCCAGCCACTCTACCAGGTTTGTAAATGATATTTTAATGATTTTTTAAAAGAAGGGAAAAAAATAGAAAGATCACAGAAGGAATAAGTAAAATGTGAAAAAGATAAAGTAAAAAAGGCAAACAGTGAAATCTAAATAAAAATGTACTGAGTGAAATACCTATTGATGCTAGAGCATTTAGAAGGTCCTTGTATTTTTGGAGAAAGACGATAAAATTATTAATCAAATATAATACAAAGAGATAAAGGGGGAAAAAATAGTAAGGTTAAAAGTGGAATTAAAACAGAGATGAAGTTACTGCAAGTCCTGAAGCGGGGACTTCAGCAGGTCAGCAGCCACAGCAGCCTCCACGGCTACCTACGAATTTTTTTCAGGACAAACGATGTGAAGGTTGGTACATTAGTGGGAGAAGATAAATATAGAAACAAATACTATGAAGATAACAAGCAATTTTTGGCTGTCACCGATGGGTTATATATACTACTGAAATAAATGACAAAAACACATTCTGGGATGTGGATGGAAATATGGTGCTTCCTGAATGGCATCGTTGGCTTCACTCTATGACTGATGAGCCACCAACCACAAAACCACCTACTGCTTATAAATTCATCTGGGCAAACCATAAATTCAACGTGAGTGGCTCTCCAGAACAATATGTACCTTATTCCACCACTAGGAAGAAGATTCAGGAGTGGGTCCCACCTTCAACACCTTACAAGTAAAGACCATGGAAAAGAGTTTAAACATATAAAATATGGGGATTTTCTTGGAATTGCACTTTATTGCTTACCATTAACTTGATTAAAATTGTTTAATTTTTAAAAAGTGGAATTAAAACAGAAGCAATAAAGGAATCAGTAGATGGTCTCATGGTTACATCACTGGACTCCCACTTGGCCAACCAAGGTTGGTTTCAGTCTCAGACTCAGTGGCTTAAAAATCACACTGGTTGGGGACCAGCAGTTGGAGTATTGGCTATGTCGTTGGACTCCCATGTAGTCGACCTCGGTTTGAGTCCTGAACCCAGTAACTTAAACTCATGCCAGGTGCATGTGCATGTGTGCCCAAGATCCTGAGAGGAGAGTGGAGAAGGGATTTCAGTGTGGCCATCCCCTCTGGGGGGTGATTTCTCACTTTCTATCTCTCTGTCTTTCTAGCAAGCACATGTGCCCTATAAGAAAAACCCCTACTAAAAAAAAAAAAAAACACTAGGTGCATTCTGTGGGTGCCCAAGATTCCCAGGAGGAGAATGGAGGAGAAGGGATTGCAGCATGGCCATCCTCTTTGCATGTTAATTTCTCACTCTCTCCCTCACAGTGTCTGTCTCTCTCACAGTGCCTGACCTCTCCAAAACAAACAAAAAAAAAGAAGTAATCAAGTAAAGAATCAATAAAACATAGAGCCATCATTGTCATCATGGTGGTGCAGTGATAATGGATAGCTCTGCAATACAGGAAGCCATATAGAAGATCAGAATTAGGTTCCCAGGTCAACCATATAGCTGGGCATGCCTGTGATCTCGGCTAGCCTAAAGAGCTGGGAAGGGGCAAGCAAGTGGCATGGAGATTAAGGGGGCTGGATCCTCCATGGCCGAGTGAACAGTTCAAGACCCAGATCCAGCAGGTAGAAAATGTGCATGTGTGCATCCCAAAATCCCAAGGGGAGAATGGAAGAGAAGGGACTGAGGTATGACCATCTCCCCAGGGGGCGGTTTCTCACTTTCTGTCTCTCTGTCTCTGTCTTTCCAGCAAGCACACACACACACAACAGCAAAAAGCTCTCTTTAAAAGAGAAAGAGAGAATATTATGGGGACCAGCAGA
Organism: Tupaia belangeri chinensis; assembly: GCF_000334495.1. Taxonomy (NCBI): domain Eukaryota; kingdom Metazoa; phylum Chordata; class Mammalia; order Scandentia; family Tupaiidae; genus Tupaia; species Tupaia belangeri. The sequence goes on along the minus strand of NW_006160006.1, from coordinate 3,280,179 downwards.
TGGTATAATGGTTACGTCGCTGGATTCCACACAGTCAACTGCAGTCTGAGTCCTTGACCTGGTAGCTTATATTCACGCTGGGTGTGTGGAGAAGGTTCTGCAGCATGGCCATCTCCTCCAGGGGGTGATTTCTCGCTTTCTGTCTCTCTGGTGAGCACACATACCCTGTAGCAAAAATCTCTAAAAAAAAAAAAAAAAAAAAAAAAAAAAAAAAAAAAAAAAGAAAGATGAAAAGATGCTAATAAATTTTAAAATTTGTACAAAATAGAAAACTTTCTAAAACAATGTAACTTAATCATTTTTGGTCTTTTGGCTAAGAAAGAGTATAAAATGACTTACCACAATTGATTCAAGAAATAAAAGAATAAAAGAAAGAAATAACCTAATTTAACATATTCCTATTAAACAAATTAAAGCTATTTTTTTCAATCTTTTACCAAAAAATGTCACTTGAGATGATTTTATTGGCAAGTTTTATGACAAAGTCAAGGAATAGATAAATCTAATCTTAACCAACCAATCTCTTCCAGAGAATTGACAAAAGAAAAAAAGAAAAGAAAATGAAGTAATCCCGGCGTGAGTTAGCATCATGACAGGGTGTTACCAGGGAGTCAAGAGTAATTCAATGGCCTAAAGAAGATGGAAGTTTATTTTTCTGTTACATAACAACCCAAGGTTAATGTTCCAGACCAAAGGATGTTTGTCCTTCGAGACCCCCGTTTTTGTTTTGTTGCTTTGTTTTCCTGCCAACCTCCAGAGGTGTTTACTTTTACTGTCAGTGGGTACATCTGCTCAAGAGAGAGAAAGCACCACCCAGTGGGGTATGATCACATCACAATGCTTCTTCCTCCATTTCTCATCCTGTCAGGATTTGGGACACACATGTACAGGTGCCCAGTAGATTTTGCAAAGCACTAGAGTCAGAATTCAGACCTTGGTTGGCCATTTGGAATCTGGCTCCCTATGCACACTGCATAATGACTACACTATAGGACCAACCCTGCTTGTTTTATTTTGTCTTACCTATTTTTCTTTTGTCTGCATAATTGAAACAACATTCTGGCTCATAAGAGAGAGCAAGCACATGAAGCATAGATGTCCCAATTATTTAAATCTCTTATTTGAAATGGTGTATATTACTTATGCTCACATTCCACTAGTACACACTCAGTATGTAATGCATGTTCAACCTCACGGGAGTCCGAGAGAACTTGCTACTCCACACCAGTGTGTCTGGACTGGTGTCAGCTCACTTTCACTGAAAGTGTCCAAGGAAGAGATAGAGGATCACCTGTTAGGCACGTTGCAGAAGGAATTCCTGCATCGGCATAAAGATTCCTAATGTTCCAGTCTAAGAGTCTTCTGTGTGCCAAGAGTCTATGAATCTTGAATTTTTAAGAAACCCATGTTCTTAGTTTTTCTCAAGGGAGAAAAACTACAGGGAAAAAAATGGGTGCAAAATAAGGAGGCCAACCAAAACAAGCAATTAACTCTAAAATGTGCCGGCACTTGGAGCTGGAAAACTATGTCATGTTAGCCAAAGGATTACAGTCCAAGGAACAATGATTCAATTCCCTGTTGCCTGAAATCCGTGGATTAGAATGGATATATCAATCCAGAGTCACTTATACTTTACATATAACTATAGCATGATATTCCTATATTGGTTCATTAGATAGTTAAAAAAAAAAAAGACTCAAAAATCCTGAGTACCATCTATTATACTAGATGTGTGTGTGTGTGTGTGTGTGTGTGTGTGTGTGTGTGTGTGTAATGTACTCTTTGGGTGACTGCCCTTTTATAGATGAAGAAAATTAGAATTAAGAGGTCACATATGTTACTGGGCATCCAGGTACCCGATTTACACACTCACTCCTTTTCGTTTAGCACTAATAGTCCAGCTCTGCTGGTTTGAAATCATGACACCTCTCTTGAGGACTACAGTGACATTTCACTCCAGATATTGTTTCATATCTTTAAAATAAAACAAGTATAATTATGCATGGAAATGAATATATATAATCATATTTGGAATGAATATTTGAAAATTTAATCATTGTAAAAGATTTTAACTTATTGATGAGGGTCAAAAAATGGTGTGACAATACTATAAATTTTTAAAAGTGATGCATCTCTCAAAAAGACATCAATCAGAACACTGAAACTTTTTACCTATTTAAGTTGGAAAGGTCATATTTCTAGCTTATTATTCTCTTAATAAAATAAATTGAGTTACTTCTCTCATTTTTAATTAAATTTTAGCTCACTGATAGGTCATTACTGACTAAATTGGTATAATTTATTGTTTTATAGGAATGAATAAAATATGGAAGTTTGTCTTCAGTGACAATATAGTCTATTTAGAATTGGGGTACTATCTCACTTTTCAGTAATAATTTCTCATGGACATTTAGAGCTTATTTCACCAACAAACTCAGCTGTGAGAGAAAATGTCATATCATATTCTCTTTCTCTAAGGCCTTTCTAGCTTATGTGGTGATTATATTAATGTACTTTTTAGCCGTTTCATGATAGTCCAGAAACTTTTCAGCTTTTCCAAAAATAAAGACCATTTAATGAGGCTCTCTAAGACACCTCAAGAAGTGGTATCATCTTGCTGTCTTCTGAAAGCCCCTTTCCCAGTCCACGCATCTCCCTTTGTCTTTGACCCCAGCTTTCTCTTGGCCATAATTGGCTTTTTTTTTTTTATTGAGTTCTTCTAAAAAAAAAAGAAAAAAACTTAATTTTTAGTTTTCTTAAGCTGTCTAACTTTGCTCAACTCTGGAGCACTTTAATTTTTAATTGTGTGGAAATGAGCTGGATAGCCCACGTAATAGTCACTTTTGACATTATTCAAAACTTCTTAATGAGTCTTTTAAAATATGTTTTATATATACTTTTTTTTAAGTTACAGTACTGTACACTAGAACCTACTGAAGTAAGATACTTACCACCACTTCCTAAATCTAGCCAAAAAAAGACAATAGCATGGTATGGCATTTATGAGATCTAAAGAATGAAAAGGGCAGATTTCTGTACCATGACTACTTCTGAAAGTAGCATAAACTATTTTACAGATCTGAACTAAAGACATTTCTGGAGGAGTGATAAATCCTTCAAGCACTGCATCATAAAAGGCATATCATTTTAAACAATATCATACCAATCGTTGAGCACACTTTGCTTTATAAAAATGATATCAAAATCTATCAATTGTTTTTGTACATTTTCATTGCATGTACAAACAAGATGATACAGTGTTAATCATGTACAATTATATAGTCCCTAGCACCAATTTTTTTTTTGAGAGGTTTTTGCCATAGGGTGTGTGCACTCGCCAGAAAGACAGAGAGAGACAGAGAGACAGAAAGCAAAAATCACCCCCTCAGGGGGGAAGACCACACCGCAATCCCTTCTCCTCCATTCTCCTCTTAGGATTTTTAGCAAAAATGCACACGCACCTGGCATGAGTTTTAAGCCACTGGGTCCAGGATGTGAACCACAACTACATGGGAGTCCAGCGACATAGCCATTACATTAACTGCTGGTCCTATAGAACCAATTTTTTGTAAATGTCAGTCTTCTGCTAAAACTTTCCAATGCATTTTCATTTTAATAGAATAAAATCTAAAATCCTTACTAGATACAAAGCTGAGCGATCCTTATCTGGCCTCTGACAGATAACCTCTCTGACCTCGGCTACTTCCACCATCACCAACTTCTTCACATATAGCCACATGAGACCTCTTGCTCTTCCTCCAGGCCTTTGTAGAACTCTCACTTTCTGTCATGACCATTCAGGTGGAAATTAACTTGGCTCTTCTTGTGCTTATTTCAGTTCTTTGCTCAAATACAGTCTGGCCTGCCCAATCACATTGCTTATTCTGTTTTGCTTTTCTCCATGATAGACATAGAATGTAAATATTTGGCTCTTTTTAATTTTTGGCTGAATTATTTCACTGGAACATAAACCTTGTAAAAATGGGGCCTCCTCTTCCCCCCCACAAAGATCTGTATTCTTGGTACAAAAAGAGTATCTGTCACAAAACAGTCACTCAATAAACATTACTTTAAAAAAAAATGCAAGTGATAGTGCAGTATACTACCTGACTCATATTAGTTGTACCTACAATAGTTTTGATTCCCAATTTAATTAGGTGAAGAACGCTTATGTTCTATCCATAGGAAATAAGTCATTCCAAGCAGAAATGAAATGAATATTGTACCACAGCCCCATGCTGGTATCCCCTAATTGTAACCTACATGCATCTATTCACAAGGTTACTGGGACAATAAAGAGCATAGAAATTAAACACAAAAATGTAACAGGAAAAACTGCTCACAGAAAAATGTATGACATGCATGAATTAATTGTAACCATCAGATATCTGCTACTTGAAGATGTTTTTAAATTGGCATGTAATACTCCTCCTAACCCTCCCCTGACAAAACCAGAAAACTTAGTCTCATTGCAGTTTGGTAAATACAATCCATAAATTTTCTCTGATTTACAATGTAAAATTCTGTCTTCTTACGTACTATGGATATTAACCCCTTTATCGTAAGTATCATTTGAAAATACTTTCTCCTATTCCATAGGTTGTCCCTTCACTCTTTCTTTTGCTGTGCAGAAGATTTTTAACTTTACATAATCCCATCTATTTTTTTTTTATTTTGTTGCTTGTGCTTTTGAGATCTTTCTTTTCTTTTAAGCAAGAGAGATTTTTGTTTAGGGCACATACACTCACTAGAGAGAGAGAGACAAAAAGCAAGAAATCACTCCCAGGGCAATGGCCACACCACAATCCCTTCTCCTCCATTCTCCTCTTGGGGTTTTGGACACGCACATATGCCCAGTTTGAGTTTCAAGTCTCCAGGCCCAGGACTCGAACCACGGTCATCCATGTGGGATTCTAGCACCTTAACTACTATGCTACCTGCTGGCTCCTTGAGGTCTTATATTTTTAAATCTTTGTATAGATCAATGATATAAAGCTTCTTCCCTATGTTTTCTTCTAGTACTTTTATACTTTTAGGTCTTACATAATCTACTTTGAGCTGATTTTGCTTATGGTATAAGGGGAGAGTCTAACTTCATTCTTTTGCATATGTATATTCAGTTTTTGTAACTACTACTTAGTGAAGAGACTGTCATTCTCTATTGTGTGTTCTTGGCAATTTCACATCCAAAATGTATAAGAAACTTAAAGAACCTAATATTATTTCCTTAGTATTAAGAAAATAATCTGATTTTAAAATGAACAAAGGATCTACATAATCATTTCTTCAAAGAAGACATATAAATGTCCAAGAGGTATATGAAAAACTAGTCAATGTCACTGATCATCAGGGAAATGCAAATTAAAACCATAATGAGATTTCAATTCATTATGGAGAGGTAAGATATTTGTGGAACACAGATATAGTTTATTATCTGTTGATGAGGATGTGTATAGTATTCTCAACTGGACTGAGATGTATATCATGCTGGGTAAAGTCACTTTACAATCTAAATGATGTATAGCAATTGAATATATAAATAATAATAATAATACAATAAAGAAGAGGGAAAAAAAGAAACTATGAATTCCTCCAGGACATGGGCTTCATCTTACATTTGTCCTCCTGGAGGACACCACATATTCCTTTAGAGCAGAAAAAGAGTGACTGAATAGTAAATATAAAGATCTGGAAAATGGAAAAAAAAAAAAAGGAAGCTTGAACTAATACCCCTATTATTACTGAAAACATCACCAAATAGCAATATGGATGGCTAGTTGGTGTTCATATAAAAATCAACATAAAAATCAACACCACTGGAAAACAGCAATGATTACCACGCTCTGATGGGAAACCAACTCAATTAATGACCACCCTTTCCCGACAGAGAAAGCTGTGATTAAAATTTCACATACATTACAATGTTAAAGCATGGATATGAAAGTGTTTTCTCTACATCAGAGTCTTCTGCTTTGCCGATAATCTTGCAATCACATTAGTACTCTCTGGGTAAATGCACTGTTCATTTTATCACATAAAACAAACATCACATTGAACTGTAGTCATATCGACCTCACTGTGTGTGCTTTATAAACCACCGGGAGGAGGTTTTCCACACACATTTCTGTGCAACTGAACAGTTGTCATTCTTGGTTGGTCAAGCACATAATATTTTAATGCTCCAGATATGACAGACTTCAGGCTGCCCAAGTTAGTATAAATAAAAACCTTCTTTTTCCAGGAAGGGTTACTTTCCTGCATCTGATCTAAGTTACCACCTCAGAAAAGAATCAAGCCATGAAAAGAGAAAAGAATTAATAGCATTTTGTGTTCAGCCAACCTGATGACTACTTTCTGTCTCCAGTGACAATATGAAAAGCAATAACAGACCTTGGGCATACTGACCCCCATGACTCAGTCATTCAAAACAATCCTGCTGCTTCCCTCAATTTGTATTTTAAAAGGCAGAATGGGATTTAAAAAAAAAAAAAAAAAACTCTTCCAATCTCAACCTTTAATCCCCAGAATTTATAATCCATGAGAAATACCTACCACATAATCCATGTATTTTTCTGATACAGAACTATAGGGTGAAGAATAAGTATTAAAATTTGAGTCATTTACAAATATTGACGCTGGGGTTCCTTTAAGCAGCTCTGAAAGTAGATGAATGAAGAAGATGCTGAAGATTCAAGACCACACTTTGGTTTGTTTCTTTTCTTTCTTTTAAGAGAGTGATTTTTGCTATAGGACGTGTCCGCTCGCCAGAGACAAAGAGGGAGAAAAACTGAGAAACCACCCCTAGGGGGATGGCCATGACACAGTACCTTCTCCTCCATTCCCTTCTCAGTATTTTGGACATGCACGCATGTGCACTCTGCATGAGGTTCAAGCCACCAGGCCTATGTGAAAATAGAGAAATACACCCGAAATGTCCCAGAAGATAAACTCTCCTGTGCTAAAAGCTAGAAAATGTAACACGGCAGGCTGTGCTCTGAGAAGTGAAGCTATCTGTATCTGCACTATAACATTTAGGATAATGTTAAATGCATTGCTGACTCAGGCAGGAAATAAAAGGGGGCAGACGTGAGGAGTCCCACGTGGAACTAAACATAATACAACAAGTTTAGAAAACTCCACAAGAGCTGAATGCTATGGTTGGAATGTGTGTCCCCTCCAAAACTCAAGTTGGAATTTAATTGCCACTGTATCAGTATTAAGAGGTGGCACTTTTGAGAGGTGATTAGGCCTTGAGGGGACTGCTCTCAGTATCTCAGGGTGATCTTGGTGCTGTTATAAAAGGGTAAATTTGAGCTGTTCTCCTCTGTCTTCCCTTCTCCCTCTCTTCCCCTCCTCTGCCTTCCACCACCTGATGCCTTCACCATGTAATGATGCAACAAGGCTCTCGCTAGATGTTGGGCACCTCAATATTGGACTTCCCAGCCTCCAGGACAGTGAGCCAATAAACTTTCTTCCTTTATCAATTATCCAGTTTGAGGCAGTCTGCTACAAGAGCATCAAACAGACCAAGACACCAAGCAATGAAGTCCACATCTCTGCTACTGTAAGAAGATACATTTGACTAGCAACATGTGATTACATTCTGTGGAAGAGATGATGTTCATTGCTAACAGATGAACAGCTGTTTGAAAACTGCCTTTCATTCTCGTGGCTATGATTTCTGGACTCAAAATCATAGGTCTGTGGGATGTGTGGCGAATATAATATCTGAAACAATACCTTACCTTTAACCATGACATTTATGAGTCATCACTGAGGTTCAGAGTGGTTGAGTGACTTAGCCTAAGTCTCCTGACACCAAAGTCAGCTCTTTTTTACTGTTCTGAGTTGTATTATCTATCCTAATGATCTACAAAGAAGAATACAGAGAAAGACCGAGGAAAAGAAGTATTTCTAAGAAGTCATATTAAGTTAAATGGATTTATTCTTTGAAATAATTTGAGATGTGCAACAATGCTATAATATAAAAATACAAAAGAAAGAGATAAACATAGACTATGGAAGAAAAAGGCCTTTAAATGTGGCCTCCCACAAAGAAATTAAGAAACTATTTTAGACCAGAGGCAAATTAATGCCTTAAGAAGAGTAAAGAAAATGTGAGGAAAATGCAATTCTCTCTGCCAGAATGAACCTACTTTGAATGAAATCATGTTGATTTCACTGAAATTATGTCATTTCAGTGAATTTCACGGCATTGCTTGTAGTCACACTAGCTTCCTCTGTAGACAACAAAAATTTTGAAAGTGAAAAAAACATAAACTAAATAAATAAACTAAAAGGTAATCTGTGCTTTGGGGATTATTTAATAATTCTAAAATAATACCTAAAAATCAGTGGAGTCTAGATGTTTATTTTGTTTTGTTTTGTTTTGTTTGCTATAGGGCACATGCTCTCACCAGAAAGACAGAGAGAGACAGAGAGACAGAAAGCAAGAAGCCACTCCCCAGGGGGGACGACCAAGCCACAATCCCTTTTCCTTCATTCTTCTCTCAGGATCTTGGGCATGCATGCACATGCGCCCAGCGTGAGTTTAAGCCACCAGGTCCGGGACTCGAACCGTGGTCGACTACATGGGAGTCTGGCCACATAGCCATTACTCCAACTTCAGGTCCCAGATGTTGCTCTTCTTTCAAAGCCTCTGTGATTACTTGAATTAAATGTTCAGGACAAGCTCAGAATCTCTCATTTTAAAACATCTCTGCAGAAACTCAGACCCTAAAGGTCTCCCCAGGCTGACTTCTCTAACACACTCCCCTCCAAAAACACTTGGTGAAGGCAACTGATGACAGGACAGTGCTGCCTCAGAAATAAAGATGATAGCCTCAGGACTTCAGCAACACTTCCAGAGACACAGACAGCCCCACTTCCTCAATATTCGCCCTTCACACAGTCCCACACACAGCCCCACACCTGAATCCACGCACGCTTGCCCTTGGTTGTAATTCCATATATGCCTAGCTTTTCACCTGCCAGGGGACCAGTTTATAAAGTGACGGTGCAGGGAATTGTCCCAGATGCCACGGTTGACCCAAGGAGAACATCACACTAGTAATGCATAAGGCCGTTCCATGGACAGGGCAGTTGAGAGTCAGAACTGAGTCAAACTGGACCATAGCCCATTACTAGCCATATGACTTTAGATAAATCACCCATCCTGTCAAGGCATCGGCTTTGTCGTCATAAAAATGGAGATCGTGACGGTAACAAACTCAGGCATTCCATGAAGCATTGTTTACAACTGCAAACTATGATGGCACATAGTAAATTTGTCATCCACATAAGAATAGATATTTCATTTGTGTTATATAGAGTGGAATACTACTCAGTCATATATATATATACACACACATATGCATATATATATATATGTGCATATATATATATGTGTGTGTGTGTGTATATATATATAGAGAGAGAGAGAGACTAATTGACTTCACATTAAGCTAGTACTTTGTGTAACACACTTAGCTGAACCAAAGTCTCTCATTTAATAAATGCTCAACATCCTTTGTCATAAGGGAGATGTCGATCAAAAACACAATGAGATACCACCTAACCCAATCAGAATGGCTAAGACTAAAAAACAAAAAATTATAAGTGCTGGTGAGGCTGTGGTGAAGTGTGTCTTCACAATTTTCTTATAAATCTGAAATATCCCTGAATTAACTGTTACTTAAAAATAGTAATGGCCCAACCATGGTGGCATGTTGCTAAAATGCTGTGCTTCGCAGGCTAGGACCACATGGGAAGTCCTGTTTCAATTCCCTATGCAACCGAAACCACGTCCAACCTAAAGCAGCTCCAACCTAAACCAGGTCCAACCTAAACCAGGTCCAACCTAAAGCAGCTCCAACCTAAAGCAGGCACACTTTCATGCACCTGCAATCCCAGCTACTCAAGGAGGCTGAGGCAAAAATATCAAGAGTTTAAGGCTGGCCTGGGCAACATAGGAAGACTTTCCAAAAAAGAGCCCAGCGTGGTCAAGGGTGCCTGTAGTCCCAGCTACTGGAGAGGCTGAGGCAGAAGGAGCACAACGCAGCAAGATTCTGCCAATAGATACATAGTCAGATAATAGATACATTTAAAAGGTAAGCACTGCATCTAGAGTTTCTGACTATGAAAATCAAATTATATAAAAGCAGTAACAGCAAGGTAAGAGTGTGAGTCTACATACATAATGCCAATTTGGGATCTCAGTTCCATATCTGCTAACTTCATGATGTAGTGCCATGTCTAACTTTACTCCTCTTTAAAATTAAAGAATAATATTCTTAAGTAATAAAGTTACTAAAGGATTCAAAGAGATAATGATGCAAAAAAATGTGTAAAACAGTGTTTGTGAGCCCTTAAGCACTCCATTAGCTACAATTTTTATGGTTATTATTTATTAACATCAGTTAAAAAAGGAAAACCCTAAGAGCTCTAGTTAACAATGAACAAAATATAAATAAATGATGATATTTTGACAAAATAAACCAACTAATATAAATTACACTACATTAATAATAGTAAAGTATATCAAAAGTAAAAAGCAAAATCTCTCCACTTCATTAATCACACCCCCTAAGAGTATTGTGCATGGTTCTGAATGTTATGACTTAAACCAGATGTTAAGAAACTAGGTGGAAAACACTAGGGAAACTCTGGGAGATATCAGAGCAGACAAAGACTTCTTAAATATGACCTCCAAAGCACAGGCAGTAATTCCAAAAATATACAAGTGGGATTACATCAGATTAAGAAGTTCCTACACAGCAAAAGACACAGTAATTAGTGTAAATCAACAATTCTCAGAATGGGAGAATATTTTTGCAAACTATGCCTCAGTAAGGGGCTGATAACCAGAACACACAGGAAACCAAAAACGTGTCCCTGGAAAAAAAAAAAAAAAAAAAAAAGATCAACCCAATTAAAAGATGGGAAAATGAGCAGACTCTCTAAGACATATGAACAATCAAAAAGCATATGAAAAAATTCTCAACATCCCTCGTCATAAGGGAGATGTAGATCAAAACCATAATGAGAACCCAATCAGAATGGTTAACATATATATATTTATATATATATATGTTTGTGTGTGTGTGTGCTGGTGAGGCTGTAGTGAAAGGGGAACTTTCCTACACTATTGGTGGGAATGTAAATTGGTCCAACCACTGTGGAAAACAATATGGAGGTTCCTCAAAGATCTACAAATAGAACTACTATATGATCCAGCAATCCCACTCCTGGGTATCTACCCAAAGGATAGGAGAATGCTTAGTTGAAAAAGTGCTTGCACATCTATATTTATTGCAGCATTATTCATGATTGCTAAGACATGGAACCAACCAAAATGTCTACAAATAGAGAATGGATTGAAAAAGCATGGCATATATACTCTATAGAATACTACTCATCCATGGGACCAGCAGTTAGCGTAATGGCTATGTCGCTGGACTCCCATGTAGTCGACCGTGGTTCGACCCGGACCCAGTGGCTTAAAACTTACACCCGGCGCACGTGCGTGCGTGCCCAAGATCCAAGAGGAGAATGGAGGAGAAGGGATTACAGTGTGGCCATCCCCCCTGGGGGGTGATTTCTCGCTTTCTGTCTCTCTTTCTGTCTCTGTCTGTCTGGCGAGCACACGCACCCTATAACAAAAACCTCTCAAAAAAAAAATATACTACTCATCAATAAAAAGCAAAAAGATCCTGGCTTTGATAGAAAGTGGACAAATACTGGATATTTACTGCTGAGTGAAGCAAGCTAGGCTATGAAAGAGAGACATTCATGTCTTCACTTAATATATACCAACTATCTGCACTTTATGATGGAAACTAAAAAATTAGAGGATCCAGAAATATGGAAAATGTTTACAGATACTGGAGACAGTGTGGGAAGAGGGTGGGGGAAGGAACAGGGTATGCGAAAAAAGCAGTCAAGAAAAAAAAAGAGAGAGGCAAGATAATTATGGGACATAGAAATGGATGATTATCTGTGGATGACAATGTGTATAGTAGCTTCAACTGGACTGGTGTGAAGTGTATTCATGTTGGGTAAATTCATTTTACAAGCTATAGTGATGCATAGTTATTGAATGTACAAAATAAAATAAAAGAATTTTTAAAATGCTTCTTCTTACAAACACAATTAGGATGCTAAAAACTGTGCCACAAAAACAGGTGGTTGGGAGACCAGCAGATGGCATAGCAGTTACATCTCTGGACTCCCACATAGCTGACCATGGTTCAAGTCCCAGACACATCCCAGGAGGGAGAAGGGACTGTGGCATAGCCATACCGCTGGGGAGTGATTTCTCACTTTCCCTGTCTGTCTCTCTCTCTCTCTCTAGCCAGGCCATGCACTTAAAGGTGAAAATCTCTTTAAAAAAAAAAAAAAGTGGTTGGAAGACCTGGGAATGCTTAAAACCTGCTAAGTAGGAAAGTCAAGAGGAATGGATAACATTTTAAACACATGAAATAGTTTCACAATAAAATAATTCAACAAGTATGTAACAATTTTTAAAGCCAAACTTGAGAGAAAATTAAATAACTTTTTTATGCAAGGCAACTTATAGTACCTAATACTTAGTAGGAACTATCGCCTCTCAGTTGATGCTGCACATAAAGAACATAAAAAATGTTAACAGAACTGCCTCCTCAGTTCTTACTTTCTATTGTAATAAATACACACATACTTTTAATGTATCTACAGCATGAATTTTTTTACATTTATTTACTCATTGTAAAAAGATGTCCTGAAGGGGATAGTATACAAGACATGCTAAAGTGACCTAAAATATTCAATTTCTTAAGCTTTGTTTTTATTTAAAACAGAGCAACAAATAAGTTACATGTTTAATGCCACGAAGTATATTGGGTCAGCCAGTAGCCTGGTGGTTAAGGCAGCTGGATCCCACATGGCTACTACACAGTTAGAGTCCTAGACCAGGTGGCTTGAAAAACAGGCCAGGCACATGTGCACGCATGCCCAAAATTCTGAGAGAAGAATGAAAACAGGGTTGTGGTGTGGCCATCCCCCCAAGGGGTGATATCTCTCTCTCTGTCTCTCTCTCTCTCTTTTCCTGTGTCTCTTGGTAAGTATTTTCACTCTAAAGGAAAAAAAAGCATATTTTCAAACTAAAGTAAGATTATGAGAAAAATAAATGTGAAAATGCTCCATAATTCTCTTCATATGTTACACCCTTCTATATTTTTGACATCACACCAGCATGGCCTTACTCAAGTAACTGTTAAATAAATATTTTCCATGAAGATTTGAAACATTTAACAGAAATAAAATTATAGCTAGATAGGAGGAATAAGTTCTGGAATTCAATGACACTACAGGGTGACTATGTAGCAGCAATTTACTGTATATACCAAAAAAGCTGGCAGAGGTTATTTTTGCATGCTCCCAACACAAATAAATGATAAATATACAAGGTGATGGACATGACACATTGATCACTACATGTTATATACATACATTAAAATATCACACCATACCATAAATATGTGCAATTCTTTGTAAATTTAATATAACTAGGGAAAAAATATTTGAAACAACAGATTCTATCTATAACACAAGGATGCAAGCATCATAAATTTTCCTCTCAAAATGAAAATACATCATACAGCAATTATAGATACAGGAAAGGTTAGACTCAGAGCTCACCTATTTACCGTTCTTCACTAAACCAGGTAGTGTGTAGGACTCCCATCCTGCCTCTATAGCAGCCAGTTGACTTTGGTAGTAATTCCCTTAGATACCGTAGCCAACTCAGCACTGCTTTCTCTCTCAAAACAGAATCCTTTCTGTGAATTCAGCATTATTCCTCATTTTAAAAATAACACCTGCCAAAGCTCCATCAAAGCAGAATTTGTAGCTAGTATGCTCTCTGTACTGTGCAACAGGACTGAAGCAAGTGTTTCAATATGTTGAGTGAAAAGGCAATAATTAAAATAGTAGGCTGCTCAGAAGACTGCAGAGAAGCAATACAGTCCTTACCCACAATGCTACCATTGGATAGGAGAGAAAGAAGGAAGGGGGATGAAGGTAACTCATTCCAAGAGAACAGAGATGACTTGCCCCTTTTCATCAATGAGATAACCACATTTTCCTGAGCATATCTCTAAAATGTCTTAAATTTAACTGTTTCATTCAAATAAGACATTAAAAGTCATACGAAAGTTGGAAAGTGAGATCATTGAAGAACTTTGAATTTCACAGAAAATACAGATTCCCAAAAATGGAAATGAAAGGTACCCTGAAAAAGACTTAGCAAATAGATGGGGTGAGAAAAAGGTATGAGAAAACACTGGGAATCCTATCAAGAGACAATCACAGACCACGTCCAGCAGTGAAGAGTAACTCTGATCAAAAACAGGAAATGCTCTACTGCATCTTCCCTGCTTCCTCCCCACCTCAACTTAACCCACATTCTCTGTAAATCCATTCATGGATTTCCAAACTCTCCACCTCCAACCTGCACACTCAGAGTGTCTGTCACTTTCTGGCCCTCTTATTGACTGATTGATTGTGTACACAGATATATTTAAATGAATATACACACTGTGCTAACATACAAACGGAAATCAAAGGTCATATGTAGAAAGGCTAAATATAACATATAACACAGGCTCTTGGCTAGGAGCTGGGGGGAGGGGTGGTACCATTTAGAGACGATGTACACAACTTGTGGTGGGCAGGGAAGGCATCAGTGTAAACAACTCAGACTCACTCCACAATACTGGCCATAGAAAAGCATGACACTGGGATCAGAAGAAGGCATAATGATTACATCGTGGGACTCCCACGTAATCGACCATGGTTCAAGTCCTGGACCCAACAGTTTAAAACTCACCTCAGACACATGTGCATGCATGTCAAAAATCCCAAGCAGAGAATTAAGGAGAAAGGACTGCAGCATGGCCATCCCCTCTGGGGAGTGATTTCTCACTCTGTCTCTCCAGCAAGTGCACATGCCCTACAGCAAAACTTTCTCCAAAAAAGAAAAGAAAAGAAAAGAAAGAAAGGAAAAGAGAAGTATGATGTGCACGAGGCACAAAATACCTTGCTTTTATGCAAATCAAGCTGTGAAGGCATCGGGAGGACCATGGGTTTCAAGGCTGCTCTTTCCTAACAGATCTGGAGTCTGGAGTTAGGGTCACGGTCCTCCTCAAACTATACTTCTGCTTCAAGAACGTCATCCTCGCCCTTCGTTCTTGGTTCTTTTGAGGCCCGCTGCACTGTTTCACTCCCTGCCACTCTTCTTTGCTGTCATTACTGAATCCCAGGTCACTCTCATACACTCACTTAAGATTCTAGCCCCGAATCCTTCCATTGTCCAGGACAACAAAAAAAGTAAACGATTTCTCCAATGGCATGGCTCCTAAGTTCCTTGACATAAAATTACTTTCTTTTTTTTTCTTGCATTTTTTTATTTATTTTTATTTACATTTTTTAATACATTCGATCACATTATTTAGCCTACAAGGTGATCATTTCAATATGTGAGCATTTCTCCCCGGTCAAGTTGATCAAAATATAACAACACTACCTCCCTGTCTCAACAATGCTGTCTTCGTATCCCTCCTCCAAATGTTTTTCCCCAGGCCCCACTCCTCCACACACATCACATCCATCCCTTGTGTTTGTATATCCTTTAGCCCGTCCATTTCAGTGATAGAGTGCAGACATTAGGTATATATTAAGTGGGTTCATACAGTATCTCTCCTTCATAGCCCGGCTTGCTTCACTCAGCAGTAAATCTTCCATATTTCTCCACTTTCTGTCAAAAGCCAGGGTTTTGTTGTTCTTAATGGCTGATATACTACAAAGCTGTGGTAATCAAAACAGCATGGTATTGGCACAGGAACAGACATGTGGACCAATGGAACAGAATTGAGTCCACAGGAATAAATCCCCAATCATTCAGTCAACTGATTTTTGACAAGGGTACCAGTCAATCCAGTGAGAAAAGGAAAACCTCTTCAGCAAATGGTGCTGGAAAAACTGGATCTCCACCTGTAGAAAGATGAATCTGAACCCCTACCTCTCACCTTTGACAAAAATCAAGTCAAGGTGGATCAAGGATCTAAATCTAAGACCCCAAACTATTAAACTGCTTCTAGAAAACACTGGGGAAACTCTGGGAGACATTGGGGTA
>NW_006160006.1:3236392-3263749 GCF_000334495.1 Tupaia belangeri chinensis | reverse complement strand
AAAAAAAGATAAGTGTTGGTGGGGGTGTGGTGAAAGGGGAACTCTCTTACACTGCTGGTGGGAATGTAAATTAGTCCAGCCACTGTGGAGAACAATTTGGGGATTCCTCAAAAATCTACAAATAGAACTGCCATATGATCCAGCAATCCCATTTCTTGGCATCTACCCAAAGGACAGAAGAATTCCTCATTTGAAAAGTGCTTGCACATCGATGTTTATTGCAGCACTTTTCACAATTGCTAAGACATGGAACCAACCCAAATGCCCCCATACGGCTGAATGGATTAAAATGACTTTCTTCATCCATACCAGCTATCCACCCCAAGACTACATCAGGCTCACTACTGAAACCCAGAACCAGGAATAAACCCCTGGTCATTCCCCTATCATCAAAACCTCTATCCTTCTTGCAGTCAACTTCTGCTTTAATTGTTCAATCTTAACAGAACATCGTTCTACCCTCCGGGTCTGGTGTTTTCTTCTGTGCTCACTCTCATCTGCTCTGAACTCAATTTCTTACTCCACGGTGATGCCCTGGTCCTGGTTGCATAGGTGTGTTCAGTTTGTGGGCAATTATCAAGTTGCAGTCTCAGTGTGCACACATTTGCATCTGTACCGAGTACTTCTGTAGAGCTTTCTTTTCATTCCATAGCCCACGATCCAACCACTCTCTTGTCAAATGTCTCATCTTCTTATTCTCCTGTCCTTTCATGTGCAAAGTCTCCTTTCTGTCTGAACCCAGCTCTCTGGTCTCCCTGCACTGTTGCCAGGCTGAGAGGGAATCACAAGATCACATACACAGTCTTTGAAAAGTTCATGAAAAATACACATTATTTTAAAAATATGCATTATTTTTAAAAATGGGTCTTTTTGCACCAAATTAAACTTGTACTGTAATTCTGTCCTCCACAAACTTTTTGTAGTCTCCTTACTAGATCCTTTCTCTAAATTTTTCCTGATAAATACTGCATTCTCAGTGATAACCTCAAGATTTCTCTGTTTAAAGAAATTCACCATGCTCGTACTAAAAACAAAAACATAGCAGTAACTGATCCTGTTAACGTGCTTATTGAGTCTTAGTTAAAAAAGTAAAATTGGTGGCTGGCAGGTGGCATGGTGGTTGAGGTGCTGGACTCCCACAAGACTGACCACAGTTCTGGACCTGGCCGACTTGCTTTGTCTCTCTCCCTTTCTCTCTGTCTCTCTCCAGTCAAAACTGAAGAATAATGATAATAATTTTTAACAAGACTACCCTTAAAAAAGAAAAAAGTAAAATTGGGCCAGTCCTAGTTGTAGTAGCCTAGTAGTTAAGGGATTAAGGAAGCCAGATCCCATGTGGTTCACCCTGTTTCAAATCCTGGCCCTAGAGGCTTGAAAAATTTTACCCAAAACCCTAACAAGATGGGTAAATGTGGGGGAATGAATGAGAAGGACGGAGGTGTGACCACACTCCCTTAGGGTCTCTCTCTCTCTCTCTCTCTCTCTCTCTCTCTCTCTCTCTCTCTGGCAAGCACATGTACCCTCTGGCAATTAAAATTTTTAGCTTTCTAAAGGATATGTAGATACCCTGATATTTTATTGTATGGGGACAGATTAAGTGAATACGACCAGCTATTTCTTTCTCTTATTTTTCTTCAGCTTTTTGCCTTAGAGCTTGTGCATTCACCAGAGAGAGACAGAGAGAGGGGAAGTGGAAAAAAAGCCCCCATGGGGGATGGCCACGCCACAATCCCTTCTCTATTTTCCTCTCAGGATTTTAGGCATGCCCACACATGCGCCCAGCGTGATTTCCAAGTCACCAGGTCCAAGACTAAAACCTGTCAGCCATGTGGAAGTTCAACACCTTAACTGCCGCACCACCTGCTGACCTGCTGTTTCTTATGGAAACCATGAGAACAGAACAGCTTTTTAACAAGGTTAAACTGAAGCTTGGAGTGGCAGCAAGTAGGTAGACGGGTGTCACTGTAAATTGCGGTTTCTCACCTTCCTGCCTCCACATCTAGAGACACGTCAGCATCTGCACCCAGCCTTCCGCCAGTGCTATGAAAAGCAAGCCGTCACCTTGCCAGGGTCAGGGACTTTCCTGTCCTCAGAGCCCATCCTCCCCTGTCTTAGAGACTTCCAGCCATCACATTTTTTCCTTCCTGCCTTCTATCTTTTTGTCCCCCTTTCTATTGGATCCTTCTGGTTAGCATTCAGGCATGCTCAGGATTTTTTTTCCAGCTTATTTTTAAAGTGTCCCTTTGTCCATGTCGTTTTCACTCACTATTTCATTGTGACAGTTAATTTTAGAGTCAATTTGATTGCATGGAGAAATACCTGGAAACCTGATAAAGAATTATTCTGATGTGTTTGATAGGGTGTTCCCAGAGAGATTAGCGTGTGAGTCTGAGTGGACTGGTTGAGATTGTGAACTTAATTACATTTTAGACACACTCACAGGTTCCTGGGACTAGGACATGGATGCGGGGAGGGGGACTATGCAACCCACTACTCCATACACATCTCCAGCTGCTCACTGTGCTCCGACCACCTGAACACTTGCTCCTCCCCCGCCACCCTTCCTCTGTCTGTCCCTCCTCCAGACTCTCCTGGCAACCACCTGCTGACCTGCTGTTTATCAGCCATTTTTTTTTTATTTTATTGTATGGGGACAGATTAAGTGAATACGACCAGCTATTTCTTTCTCTTATTTTTCTTCAGCTTTTTGCCTTAGAGCTTGTGCATTCACCAGAGAGAGACAGAGAGAGGGGAAGTGGAAAAAAAGCCCCCATGGGGGATGGCCACGCCACAATCCCTTCTCTATTTTCCTCTCAGGATTTTAGGCATGCCCACACATGCGCCCAGCGTGATTTCCAAGTCACCAGGTCCAAGACTAAAACCTGTCAGCCATGTGGAAGTTCAACACCTTAACTGCCGCACCACCTGCTGACCTGCTGTTTCTTATGGAAACCATGAGAACAGAACAGCTTTTTAACAAGGTTAAACTGAAGCTTGGAGTGGCAGCAAGTAGGTAGACGGGTGTCACTGTAAATTGCGGTTTCTCACCTTCCTGCCTCCACATCTAGAGACACGTCAGCATCTGCACCCAGCCTTCCGCCAGTGCTATGAAAAGCAAGCCGTCACCTTGCCAGGGTCAGGGACTTTCCTGTCCTCAGAGCCCATCCTCCCCTGTCTTAGAGACTTCCAGCCATCACATTTTTTCCTTCCTGCCTTCTATCTTTTTGTCCCCCTTTCTATTGGATCCTTCTGGTTAGCATTCAGGCATGCTCAGGATTTTTTTTCCAGCTTATTTTTAAAGTGTCCCTTTGTCCATGTCGTTTTCACTCACTATTTCATTGTGACAGTTAATTTTAGAGTCAATTTGATTGCATGGAGAAATACCTGGAAACCTGATAAAGAATTATTCTGATGTGTTTGATAGGGTGTTCCCAGAGAGATTAGCGTGTGAGTCTGAGTGGACTGGTTGAGATTGTGAACTTAATTACATTTTAGACAACTCACAGGTTCCTGGGACTAGGACATGGATGCGGGGAGGGGGACTATGCAACCCACTACTCCATACACATCTCCAGCTGCTCACTGTGCTCCGACCACCTGAACACTTGCTCCTCCCCCGCCACCCTTCCTCTGTCTGTCCCTCCTCCAGACTCTCCTGGCAACCACCTGCTGACCTGCTGTTTATCAGCCATTCAGCTGCCTGTGCCAGACGTCTGTCACCTGTGATGTCTGTCTTCCTCGGTCCCTTCCAATTGAGTAACCATTCTCTGTCTCACGAATCATCTCTATCTCTATCTCTGTCTCTGTCTTAATAGAGATATTCTATCTATTCTACCATCTTCTCACAAAAGAATTTTATCTTTTCTTCCTGCTTCCAACTTGCTCTTACTCCAATTGTCCCCCACGATTCTAAGCCTGAGGGATCCTACTAGCATATGATCTCATTTTGCCTCCTTTAATGGCTTCTGCGGGGCATTCATATAAGACCTGCCCACATCCTTACCCCTGTATGAAAGTCTCATCATGCCACGATCTTTCCCTTGCCATCCAATTCCTCTGGATGCTTGGCATCTGTGCACAAGCCTGGGATGTTTTCAGGCTAATCTGGAGGTACAAACCCATAGTCATTCATATGGCTTCCAGAACTGCAGTACAGTATCTAAGGATTGTAACACCTGGCTGGACCAAAACCTGTATTTTTACACCATTACACCACTTTAAAAACAGACGACTTTATAATCCCTTAACATTTGCTTGTACACTGGTATATCCTTTGTGTGGTCTATGTGTAAATTTGTACTAATCAGTAATTTGTAACATATTATCAATCAGAGTATTATAAAAACCATTGCTATATTTATTTTATGCAGAATTGCTTTGTAAAAATTAAAGGTAGAACTTACATTATTTCAAATATAAATAATTTGTTTATATTAGTACCAATGAATTTTACTTAGTTCTTTCCTAGTTCTTTTCCGTATTTCTTTTTTCCCTAGAGAGTGACAATGATCTAGATGTGCCATGAAGAATTTTGTCATTGGGACCAGAAGATGGCATAGCAGTTACGTTGCTAGATTCCCACACATGGCTGACCACAGTTCAAGTCCTGGACCTCATGGCTTGAAAGTCGAGCCAGGTGCATGTGTGTGCGTGCCCAAGATTCCAGGAGGAGAATGGAGGGGAAGGGACTGCAACATGGCCATCACCCCAGAGGGTGATTTCTCACTTTCACTATCTCTGTCTCTATCTCTATCTCGGGGACACACACTTGACTTAAAGCAAAAACCTAAAAACCAGAATTTTGTCATTAATAAGTGAAGTAGAATCAGAAAGTTTGTAAGCCAAACTAACTACCCTATCACTTCAAATCTATAAAATTATCACATGCTGACCTGCATCATGGTTAATTTTTCATACACATCTTAACTCCTCAGTAAGATCATATTTTCTGGAGGACAGGGACTTTGCATGAATTATATTGATTAGTGCTCCCCCTTTGTCATTGAGCAGGGAGCCCTGTACATAGGAGAGTCTCCATAATAAATAAGGAGGATGATCGTAGCTACTCTTTAGGAATCGGTGTATCCTTTAATCATACTCTAGTAGATATACAATTGATTTCCTTAATGGCTGGGTTTTGGTTGGAAAATTGCTGGGATTAGAACATCATAATAGACTTTTTAAGATATGCTTATGTATTTGAATTATTTCTCAGATGATGATAGTAATTTTGGAAAATTAACTATAAATTTATAAATAGGAATTTAATAAGACACAGGCATCTTCCTACACAGAAATTTTTTATGATTTCTTATTCATTATATTTAATTTCTTTTTCTTATATTTAATTATTATACACCTCTATAGCACAATATGGTTTCTCAAAGCATACATGAAGCATAAGACAATCAAATCAAGGATATTACCATACACATGATTTTCAACATAGAACTTTACATTCTTATGTCTGTTAAGTATTTTTCCCTGAGCTCCTCTCACCCACCTCCAGTATCCATCCTCCACCCACACATTCTCTGGTGTTTACTCTTGTCCTTCCCTACCATTATATATTCAGATCTCTCCATTTCTGCCTTAGCATGCAAACATTCAGTATATATTGAGCAGGGATATACAGTGTTTGTCTTTAATAGTCTGGCTTACTTCACTTAGCATTAAATCTTCTATATTCTTTGTATCAACTGACAGGATCTCAATGCTCCTTTTGGCAAGTAATATTTCATAGCCAACATGGGAATTTAATAAGACCTTTTGAATGGCTAAGGCCCAAAACTAAAAGTCACATAGAAGATGAGAGTCTGACAGGTATTAACCTCTGCACAGGTGGACCAGTATCATAAGTGGTCTCTGCCTTTCACTGTACTAATGAGCTACACCAACAGTGATTGGCAGCGGTTCTTCCATTGCTGGGAATTAATTTAAGTCGCTCGAGATCTTTATTTTAATGATGATTGACATTGAAAGTGTCTCACTAGCAAAAAGTTTTCCTGCACTGACATTCAAAGATAGATGTCACAGACTCCAAGAAAATGCTCCAGATGGTGAAGACCAGCAGGGAATTTACAGCTGCTAAGTACATCTCTACCCCTTATTAAGTAAGAGTTCAAAATCTGGGGATGGAGAGGAACACCTGACAAAGATCAAGTCTGCTTTATTACTTAAGAATAAGACACAAGTATTTGACTTTCCTTTCACAAAACAGTTGTGTTTGATAAGAACAATCATACTGAATAACTGGGTAGATTCAAAACAAGGCAACTGGTCCAGCTTTCAAAGAAGACAAGGTAAACAGAGAAAAAAGAGAAAGCATTATCTTGGACACCTGCACTTCCATGTTATTGTAGCATTACTTTGCAATTATGAAGACAAGGAATCAAACTAAGTGCCCAAGAACTGATGATAGGGTTGAAAACTTGTGGCACATGTACACTATGGCAGAAGGAAGAATAAGATATATAGTAAATTATTATATTCACCCTACCATATTTCGTAATGCTAGAATGTAACTTTTGCTTCTAAAATTTGAAACTGGAAATGCTAGATTATAATTCATTATTCACAGTGGTGAAACCATAATTTGTGATTTCTGATTCATTCCATAAAGTTCCAGAGGTTCTCATCTTAAGAATAAAATAGAAAAAAGTTCATCAATCTGCCCCCAAAATGCTATTTCCTACTGAGGTGACCAGAGATGTAGCATTCTTAGATATCTGAGTTGCTCTGCCTCCAGCAACTCACGTTGAGATTCTTGCCCAAAAGGTAAGCGTAGACTTGTTTGGGTTCTAATCCAACTCTATGACCCCATGATTACTAGCAGTGATAGTCCATAAGTATAGTCCCTTTTTTCATGAATAAATAGGTCTAAATTAAAACAATTTGCCACATAAAATCACTAGACAAAGGGGCTATGTGGCTTTGTTGAAGCTACCAAAGCTAAAAGTACTATCACTTCCTTACCTGGAAGAGGGGATAATATGGTGTGTTCTTCATGGTGATCATTCAGGTTAAATGAGATTATCCAGGTTAATGCAGAGCACAAGACCTGTCATAAATGGGTCCTACTATTTTAACCTCTTGCATGAGTTTAATGCCTCTCTGCAGCTGAGAACACATGTGACACATACTGTTACCAGAAAACCACAGGTTGATTATCCACTAAAAGGGACAAAAATTAGTATCGCTGATACAGAAATCTAGAAAAGTTGTTCCTTAGCTCAGACACCAGTACGTTTTTTGCATTTGTAGATGTTATATCAGAAGCAATCAAATCAAAGGTTTTTGTCTGAAAAAAACTATTTTGTTTTTGCTGTTGTTGTTTTAGGTTTTTGCCATATGGTGTATGCACTTGCTGGAGAAAGACAAACATATAGAGAGAAAGAAAATAAGAAATCACCTCCCTGGGGGATGGCTGCCACAATCCCTTGTCCTCCATTCTCCTCTCAGGATTTTGCACACACACCCGTACCTGGCATGAGTTTCAAGCCACCAGGTCTAGGATTTGAACCCCAGTCAGCCATGTAAGAGTCTAGCACCTTAACTACCCACACCACCTGCCAGCCCTAAATAAAATTATTTTATAAAACAAAAATATCTCTTGGGGCCGGCAGGTGGTGTGGTGGTTAGATGTTTCTATCTGAGGGCATGTTTGTCCACTACATTGTGACTAAAATTGAAATAGATTATATTTTCCTCCTTCTTCATTCAAATCATTCTATGTCACTTTGCTTTCTGAATAAATACAATACTAGAATTACATTGTCTCTCAAATTTAAAGCACTTTCTTAGAAATAAACCTCAGTTTTTTGTGATTTAAACTTGAATCAGTGCCAGGGGCCGGCAGGTGGAATGGTGGTTAAAGGCACTAGACTCCCACATGGCCGACCACGGTTCAAGTCCCAGACCTGGTGCCTTGATTTCTCATTTTCCCTCTCTCTGTCTCTCTGTATCTCTCTAATAAAACTGGAAAATGATCATAGTAAAGTTAAATAAAATGATTCTTCAAAAAATTTGAATCAGTGCCATTATAAATGTGTCTACAACTAAGATTGTCTCTGTTAGAATTATGCTACTAGTGTTTTTGATCTATGAAATGAAGGGAATGGCAAGATAGTATGCCGCTGAAGTACCTCTAATTTAAAAATAAGTCTTGATAACACGCTGAAGTACCTCTAATTTAAAAATAAGTCTTTAAAATATGCTACTTAACAATGCTAGGGTTCTGTCTTACTTAAGCCACAGAGAGAATCATCTTTATAAAGCTACACTCAGAATCAATATTATCAAGTACCTAAGTTTCCCATTCCATATTGTCTCGCACACATTGGTTTAACTGTAAGGCAATTCAACCCAATTGCCCTTCTATTGATATTTATAGCTAAAGAGGAAGGGACCATATCTAAGCAACTCACTCCATTGGTGGCATTTTCCTCACATTCTTCTGATATTATGAATGAATTTTTGTAATAAAACTTTTTATTTTGAGATCACTTAGATTCACCTCTTCTGTAAGAAATACTACAGAGAGATTTCATGTGAAGTTTACCCAACTTTTCCCAACGGTTAACTTCTTGCAAGATCATAATCCAGTATCACAACCAGGATATTGACATCGACGTAATTAAGTCACACAATTCCACCTCCACAAGAACCTCCACCCCGTGTTGCCTTATCATGGTCACACCCACTTTCTTTCCACCCCATCCTCTCTCTAGCCATAGTAGCTTCTAATTAGTTCCCCATTTCTATATGTGTGTCATATGAAGAGTGCTTTATGAGTGGAGTCGAATAGTGAGTGATTGTGGTAATTCTCTTCTTCATTCAACATAATTCCCAGATTTATCCAAGTTGTCATGTGCATCAGTAGTCTTGTCTTGGCCGGTCCCTTGGCCTCATGATTAAAGGAGTCAGATCCCAAGTGGCTAACTACACAGTCCAAATTCTGGCCACGACAACCTGATAAACACATGAGATATACATGCATGCATGCCCAAAATCCCAGAAGACTAGAGAATTGGAAGAGACATGATTGGGGCAAAACACTCCCCACTGGAGGAATGCTTTCTCCCTCTCTCTCTGTCTCTGTCCCTGGTGAGCACGTAATCCTCTGATAAAAATTAAAAACAAAAAACCAGTGTTTCTATTTACTGCTGAGTAGTAGTCCACTATGTGGATGTATCACATTTAACTTTTCAGTTGTTGATGGGCATCTTGGTTGTTTCTATTTTTTTTATTTTCTATAGGGTATGTGTGCTGATTAGAGAGAGACAGAGAGAGGGAGGGTTGAGGGGGTGATCACAGTGTAATCTCTTCTTCTCTACTCTTGGGATTTGGGGCGTGTGCCCAGAGTTTTTCTCAAGCCATTGGATTGGGACTCAAACCACAGAGTTGGCCATGTAGAATCTAGCTGCCTTAACCTTTATGCCACCTGCTGGCCCTCTATTAATCAATTTTAAAATATAGGTTAACATTTACAATCTTCTCCTGTGTAATACTGACCTGATACCTGTTTCCACAGCCTCTCAGGGCTTTTAGATCATGTTCCACAAATGTAATAATATCTTTTAAACTCTACAAACATGGTTTTCCTCATTTAGCATCACCTCTCTTGACTTAACATTCTATTGGGTTATCCTTGTACTCCCACGCAGGTATCATTTTTATGTATCCAAATGCAGAACAATGACAGCTCTGTTCTCTGTTGCACGTTAGCTATGACTCAAAGAGCAGTAGAGAAGCCATAGCCTTGGGGACCATCAAAAAAAAAAAAAAAGTCAATCTGGTAGCAGAGGCTTCTGCCTCTGTCTCCTGTCTCCTCAAAACACCCTCATAATTGAGTTTGTTCATGCTTTAGTCCTCACTGCAAAACCAGCATAAATCAATTCTGTGTCCCTAGGTCTGCAGACCTTTGCAAGGAGTCCTCTTTTCCGTGCAAGTGTAAAGAGGCTGCCAAAGACTTGGCAAAGTTATGCCTGAGAGGGTTCTCTTAAATTAGAGTTCACAGATGTTTATATTTCACAAAGAAGATTAGATATTGGTTATGACTCACAAACAGCAACAACTTAAGGAAAACTACTTGAGCTTACCCCAGAAACAAAAACAAAAACAAATTTAGGGAGGTTGTGCTAGTTTCTCAATTTTCTCAATGCTGTAACAAATCACCACAAAATTAGAGGCTTAAAACAACAGAAATGTATTCTGTCACAGATCTGGTAGTCGGAAGTCTGAAACCAAGGTGCTGGCAGGGTTATGCTCTGGGCATAGAGAGGTACTTCCTCTTCCAGCCTCAGAGAGCTCCATGTATTTCTTGGCCCATGGATTCACGATTCCCGTCTCTGCCTTAGTCTTCACTCTGCTTTCTTGTCTACGTGCCTCTTGAAGATCCTTTGGCTTTTCTCTTGTAAGAGCACTTGTCATTGGATATAGGGCCCCTCCTGGATATCAATGATGATTCATCACAAGATCCTTAATTATAATGCATCCACAAAAATTTTTTCAGAAAAGTCAGACTCACAGATTATGGGCATTTGAGCAATGGACATATCTTTCTGTGAGCCCACCGTTCAACCCACTACAGAGCTTAAATGACTTCCCCAAATCTATAGGATGGTAAGGGTAAAATTCCAGCTGTCTGATCTTGGGGTACATGCTGTGGTTAACCACCTGACTATTTATAATTGCTCTAATGTATTACATGCCCACTTAGAAATACATTAACCACCTAGTATGTGATATATGAAAGGCATAATAAAAATGCTGTTTTTAACCTTTATTAAAATGCACTAAATTCAAATCCATTGACTATGAATGCTGCATATTGCTCTGAAAGTGACTTATTTCATTTAGAAAATATTGAAATGGCTACAGCAACTTTCTTGGTTTTGATCTGTTCTAATTACATTGACTTATTAGTATTCAGTTGGTTTAAATACAAATGGACAATTCTGACAATAGCCATAATTTATTCATCCTGATTCAGGCAGTTCAGCTTATCTGTGTAGACGGAATGACGGTAATGTGAAGTCAGAAGACTGCAGTAGTCTTACTCTAAAACTAGAGGTGAGTTGTGCCAGTTCAGTTCAATGCCATGGTAGACCCACACTTGGGAAGGGCAAAAAGGGAATCATAAACTGTTACAAATTTTCTCCCAAATTTTCTTACCTCTTATTTTTTTGGCCAAATTAGATAAGAACATACTCTGGCTGTTACAACTGTTTCCAAGAAAAATTTTAAGATGGCTTTTAAATGATCCATTTGTTGGGAAAGAAAACGAGGAAAGAATAATAGTTTTTTCACTCCATTTGTCTGAAAAAGAAATCCATCTTCTGCAAGACTGCATAATGATGGAACATTGTCAACCCCACTCTTTAGTGGCCCATAGCAAAATAAAAAACTCAGAGGGATGATGACCCAGAAAAAAGAAGGGGAAGGAAAAGGAGAAGAAGAAGAAGAAAAAGGAAAGAAAAAAATCGCAACTACCTGCTCTGAGCCCCATTAAGGTAAATGAGAAAATAGCCACTTTTCAGAGGAATTAATTTGTGTGATGGACAGCCAATCAGAATTCTTTTGGCAGGAATATCCTTTTTTTAAAACATCCCATTATTGCTTTGGGCATAGAAAACATATTTGCTTCCAGCAATCATTTGTAAAAGAATAATATTTTTTTAAAAAAAGAGTAAGACCCAGAGATACTGTCTACTTTCAAATGCAGAGGCTATAGCTAGAATAAACACAGAACAGGTACAAATTCAGAATTTTTAAATCAAATTATGGAGGACCATTTTCTTTCTTACAAAACTTTAGTAGTTTACGGAAATGTAGTTACCTTGCTTTGATATGTGAGCTTTTGCTTTTTCTTTCCCATCTGAATATTTTTACCAGGTCGAAATTTTAACTGCATCTTTTTTATTGATTATGTCCAGAGAACTTTCTTTCTCATTGTCCCATTTGTCTACATAATAATAATAATATCATATAGAGAAGAAAGTAATCAATCAGCTGTTGTTACTGAGCAATATGCATGGCCAACATTGCACTAGGTGAAGTTGGAAAACAGACAAGATACACAAAGTACCAAATATGTGGTAGAAAAAGTGCTCTGGGAAACAAATTAAAGTTTCATAAAAGAGATGCCTATTTGAGCTTGGCCTTAAATTCCCTATAGAATACATGTGATGAGAATATGGGAGACTTTCAGCACAAGGAAAGGCACAGGGTAGAAATACGCATTGGGTTTGCTCACTAATTTACTCCAACACTGAACCTAATGACTGGCATACAGTGGGCACTTAGTAAATATCTGAATTGTTAAGTGATGAACAATGAATGCAGATAATACTGATGTAAAGATGGCCCTATGTCTTAAAGACTTCCAAAGCTGCTCCGAGTGCTTTAACATGAGGCTACGAGACAGGCGATGCAGCATTAACTTCCATATGTTCTCCCACATAGACCAGCTTATCCCCAAGAGTGACAGTGACTTTGCTGAAATGTGGACACAACTAGAATGTGGACACCACAGGCTCTTAACGTACTTGCGAGACTCTTCCACTGGAAAGTCTAGGTGGGGTTGAGGCGTGGTAGGGTTTCGGAGGGATCTTCAGCACATCCTCTGTTCCAGCTCTCATCTTGAGTTCTACCACCCTCAGCAAGTGTTCACCTACCCAGTACGGCTGTGTCAACATCTCAATACCCAGAAAGGGCCTTCCCCTGAGCAATGACTGACTGGAGCCATTTTTTTCAAATTAGCCTGCAAACTTAAGAATAATAGTGATTTTAAAAAAACAATGAGGGACCAGCAGGTGGCGTGGTGGTTAGGGGCACTGGACTCCCACATGGCTGACCACAGTTCAAGTCCCAAACCTGGTGGCTTGCTTTCTCTCTCTCTCACGTTCTCTCTCTCTCTCTTCCTGTGCGTTTACCTTGCTTTGATATGTGAGCTTTTGCTTTTTCTTTCCCATCTGAATATTTTTACCAGGTCGAAATTTTAACTGCATCTTTTTTATTGATTATGTCCAGAGAACTTTCTTTCTCATTGTCCCATTTGTCTACATAATAATAATAATATCATATAGAGAAGAAAGTAATCAATCAGCTGTTGTTACTGAGCAATATGCATGGCCAACATTGCACTAGGTGAAGTTGGAAAACAGACAAGATACACAAAGTACCAAATATGTGGTAGAAAAAGTGCTCTGGGAAACAAATTAAAGTTTCATAAAAGAGATGCCTATTTGAGCTTGGCCTTAAATTCCCTATAGAATACATGTGATGAGAATATGGGAGACTTTCAGCACAAGGAAAGGCACAGGGTAGAAATACGCATTGGGTTTGCTCACTAATTTACTCCAACACTGAACCTAATGACTGGCATACAGTGGGCACTTAGTAAATATCTGAATTGTTAAGTGATGAACAATGAATGCAGATAATACTGATGTAAAGATGGCCCTATGTCTTAAAGACTTCCAAAGCTGCTCCGAGTGCTTTAACATGAGGCTACGAGACAGGCGATGCAGCATTAACTTCCATATGTTCTCCCACATAGACCAGCTTATCCCCAAGAGTGACAGTGACTTTGCTGAAATGTGGACACAACTAGAATGTGGACACCACAGGCTCTTAACGTACTTGCGAGACTCTTCCACTGGAAAGTCTAGGTGGGGTTGAGGCGTGGTAGGGTTTCGGAGGGATCTTCAGCACATCCTCTGTTCCAGCTCTCATCTTGAGTTCTACCACCCTCAGCAAGTGTTCACCTACCCAGTACGGCTGTGTCAACATCTCAATACCCAGAAAGGGCCTTCCCCTGAGCAATGACTGACTGGAGCCATTTTTTTCAAATTAGCCTGCAAACTTAAGAATAATAGTGATTTTAAAAAAAACAATGAGGGACCAGCAGGTGGCGTGGTGGTTAGGGGCACTGGACTCCCACATGGCTGACCACAGTTCAAGTCCCAAACCTGGTGGCTTGCTTTCTCTCTCTCTCACGTTCTCTCTCTCTCTCTTCCTGTGCGTGTGTGTGTGTGTGTGTGTGTGTGTGTGTCACTCTGGTAAAATTTAAAATAATTATAATAATAAATAAAATAAAGGAAATAATTCCAAAAGGACAAAACAATGAACCATAAGAAAGTCAAAATTTCCATCTGCACTGGTACTAGGTAATGTGCGGATTCCAAGGGCAACCAGCTGGAACTAGAACACTGCTCATTAGAGACGAAAGAGCCTTGTGCCATCTCTTAATTTCTAATGCTCTCTCTTGCCTTTCAGTGGTGCCCAGGGACGACTGAAATGTGCTTCTGAGCATTGACTGGATATGCTGGATATGCTTATGTTCCTGCTCCTGATTTTAGAGCAGATGGTTAATGCATTTGCTTGGGTATATATGAGTAGATGCTCAAATGGCTCTCTCTGAAAAGTAAGTCAGAAATTAAATTGAATTATTTTATTTATCTGTGGCTGTCAGTTGATGTCATTATCCACAGGTATTCAGAGCTCTTGAAAGAGGGCCATGATTTCTTAGCTATTTTTTCATACTGCTAATATTTTAAATCCAACTTTTGTATATATGGTAAATATTACTTATATTCAAATATTATTGATTCTACATGGCTTCTACAAAATGCCACCCCCCCAGAGGAATGATATTAAATATGATCTCACACTCTGTTCTTTTTCCATTCCTCTCACCCTGCATGGTCTAAACTGCTTGTCTACAGATTTAGTAGACAAACATAGGCAGGAGGCAGCACGGCCTGTATAACTTCTTTCCACCTGTACCTATTGGTATGAGCCAAATCTACTGTAAAGTAACACTTGAGAGACAGGATTAATGTCAACACAATAGAAAATATTTCATTGCTATATGCTCTCTTGAACCAAGTCCAGCCTGGGATATTCCTGACTATATGAGTTACCAAACTTATGTGAAGTCCTGGGAGGAATGTGGAACTTAAAACCCTTCAAAACTTCACTGGAAAAACCAAGAGCATCCCTAGCAACAAATGTAGGAGGAGAGTTAATAAGTTTTTATTTCATATTCAAGTATTTCAATGCAGTATGATAGAATATTTTCTTCACATATATTAATCAGACATTCAAGTACAGCAAACATTGTAGAATACATTTTGTCACACTTCATAAATTATTAGGATTATGGTTCGCCACTAGGGTCAGTTAAGGATTTCAAGATGGCTGAGCAAAAACTTGCCCTAAAAACTATTGACTGGATAGCTTTTGTGGAAATAATACCCCGGAACCAAAAGGCTATTAGTAACTCCCTGAAAACATGGGGCGAGACCCTCACCTCCAGGTTGGCTGCACTACCTGAGAACCTGTCAGTTACCAACTGGGCGTACTACAAGGCCGACATGGCCAAGGCAGGCTTGGTGGATGACTTCGAGAAGAAGTTTAATGCCCTGAAGGTTCCTGTGCTGGAGGGTAAATACACTGTCCAGATGGACGCTGAAGAAAAGGAAGATGTGAAAAGTGCTGTTTGTGTCCTTCTCAAAAGCCAGGGTTGAAGAATATCAGAAACATGGGACCAGCAGTTAGCATAATGGCTATGTCGCTGGACTCCCACGTAGTTGACCGCGGTTTGTGTCCCGGACCCGGTGGCTTAAAACTCACGCCGGGCGTGTGTGCGTGTGTGCCCAAGATCCCGAGAGGAAAATGGAGGAGAAGGGATCGCGGCATGGCCATCCCCCCTGGGGGGTGATTTCTCGCTTTCTGTCTCTCTGTCTCTCTCTCTGTCTGTCTGGCGAGTGCACACGCCCTATAGCGAAAACCTCTCCAGAAAAAAAAAAAAAAAAGAATATCAGAAACAGCTGGAGAAGATGAAGAACCTAATTCCATTTGATCAGATGGCCATTGAGGACTTGAATGAAGTCTTCCCAGAAACTGCATTAAACAAGAAGAAATACCTCTATTGGCCTCACCAGCCAACTGAGAATTTATAAAATTTTTGTGTCTGGAAGGAAGCACTGATCCTTATCTTACAAACTCTGGACATTAAAAATGAAAGTAATGACATGGGGGGAAAAAAAGAAATTGTTAGGATTATCACTGGGGTGTACGTATGAGGTGGGTGTGAGGAATATATATAGCTAACCTGTCATCAAAGATATGTGAGTAAGGGACCAGCAGTTAGTGTAATGGCTATGTCGCTGACTCCCATGTAGTCAACCACGGTTCAAGTTCCGGACCCAGCGGCTTAAACTCATGCCGGGGACGTGTGCACGCAGGCCCAAGATCCCAAGAGGAGAATGGAGGAAAAAGGATTGTGGTGTGGCCATCCCTCCTGGGGGGTGATTTCTCACTTTCTGTGTCTCTGTCTCTCTCTGTCTTTCTGGTGAGTGCACATGCCCTATGACAAAAACCGCTCCAGAAAAAAAGGTATGTGAGTAAGAGCCTCAGTAGAAGCACTTACCTGAAAACCAACCTCAGAGGGATGTCTATATAAGAGACTACTTATCGCAGCCTTGACCACTTCAATTCTTACCTTGAAAATGTTTCACCCCCATAGCAAACATTTTCTCATACATTGTCTTCACTATAATCTTCCACAGCACACCCACACTACAAGGGTTCTGTTCTTTTTGTGTTTACTTTCCATAATTCAGATTTTTTTTAACCTGGTAAAATCATTTGTAGTTTTTGAAACCAAATTGAATACTCAATGATGGGAAATCACCCCGAAACAAAAAACACCAGACACCAGTGAGATATCCCTTGAAAACCAAGAGCCCCTGCCACGAGCAAGTTCAACCCAAGGGGGTCACAGTTTCTCCACTTAAATGTGGAAGTATCTTTAAAGCACCATTACCACAGAAGCACACACACCATCAGCTCACTGGCATCCCCTAATAAAACAAGTTTACAAAATTCTATCATCTGCCTCCTCAGCTCACCAGTTTTCTGTTTTATCTCCAGCCCTGTTGTTTCACTTGCCCTAAGTATCCCTAAAAACAAATATTACCCATTGGAAAGACTTCCGATTCAGTCTTATATTTGTAAGATAAAGAAAGGTAAAACCAACAAGAAGTTTCTTGTCTGCTCTAAGGTACAACATTTCATTAATGACTTGAATTAGCATAAACCCAGCTCAAAGTTAAAAATCTATCACACATATTTAAGTGCAAACTACTTAAAAATGACCTCCTGTTGTACTTTTACCTGTTTCTGGTTTGTCTAAACAATGAGCGGGTTCCTCACCTGATCAGATGGCCAGTGAAAGGGACCATGTCTTACTCACACTGGTACCTCCAGCATAGCCCAGTGCTGGCATTCAAAAGAACTTACTGAACAAACACTTAAGTGAACAGATACGTAAATTAATGAGTGAATGAAAAAAAATGAAGGAAGTACTTGGAACTTAATATAGAAAATTAGATAAGATATACATTAATATTAAGTTGTTGGGAAAGTCATGACATATTTTTCTATGTTTTTCTATGCAAAAATGCATCACGACTTTCCTGACAATCCAATAGAAAATTCTCCCTTTATAATAATTTTTAAAGAATGACTTATTTCATTTTATTTATTCATTCATTTATTTTAATTTGACCAGAGAGACACAGGGTGGGGGGACCAGAGGGAGTGAGAAAGCAAGTCACCAGGTCCAGGACTTGAACCGTGTGGTTGGCCATGTGGGAATGTCCAGCACCTTAACCACCACATCACCTGCTGGCCTCTGTGATAATTTTAGCATATTAGAATCATAGCTATGGATAGGGATCTTTGCTGAAAAAAAAAACTCATTTACATATTCCCATTAAGTATTTCTTTTAAAAACAATAGCAGAAACCTTGTCTACAGGTTTATTGGGCAAAACATAGGTAGGAGGCAAAATGAGAATGTAAAAATTAGGAATTAGGAATTTTTGCAACAGCACAAACATTGTCTAATTAGTTAAGATACTGATCCTATATATATATACATAGTACACGTATACACACCCACACCAACACACACACATCTACATATATATAAGGGACTGTGGCATGACCACCTTCCCCAGGATGGTGTTTTCTTACTTTCCCTCTCTCTGTCTCTCTGGTGAGCACACATGCAAATATAGCAAATTGTTAAAAATAAAAATAAAATCCTATAAACTTCCTGAAAGAATAGAGAACTAATAAGAAGTATCTAAACACTAGCAGGGTCAGGTGTTGGTCCAGCAGTAATGTAATGACCCACATGGGAAGGCCCCAAGTTCTCATCCTCTTGGGCACACTGAGCATGCACAGACATGCTCATGATCTGGGCCAGCTGAGCATGGAAATGAACAGCTGCAGGAACCAGCAGTTAGCGTAATGGCTATGTCGCTGGATTCCCACGTAGTCGACCGTGGTTCACGTCCCAGACCCGGTGGCTTAAAACCCACGCCGGGCGCGTGTGCGTGCGTGCCCAAGATCCCGAGAGAAGAATGGAAGAGAAGGGATTGCGGCGTGGCCATCCCCCCTGGGGGGTGATTTCTCGCTTTCTGTCTCTCTGTCTCTCTCTGATGTCTGGAGACAGCACACGCCCTATAGTGAAAAACCTCAAAAAAAAAAGAAAAGAAAAAAAGAAACGAACAGCTGCGTGAAGACACCACTAAGGGTGCCTGTTTCTTCCACTCTTTTCCTCTTACATAGAAGGAAGTGGATGAATGAACTTAGAGGAAAAACAAAAACTACACACTTTATTCTCCTGGTTTGTAAGTAAGTAAAAATCACTTCATGGTTCAGCAAGGAAACTTGTGCCTCTGACGTGCTGTGAGCTGGCAGGTTGAGCTCAAGCAGGACCTCTGCACCTGCACTGGGCTGCTCCCCCACAGGCCTGCAGTCACTTGCCAGTGCAGAAGAATGCCTAGGACGGGGGCCTGCGAACACAGCTCCTCAGGACACGTGACTTTTTGCAAGTGACTGGAGGGTTAAGAGTAAATGATAATGCAGATGTTCAAAGTTTCCCAGAAGGGAGAATGATGCAAGTGTCGGGGAAGGCCCGAGGGGAGCACACATGCATTATGTAAATGTGTGTGTGCTGTGTACATGTACATGTGTACGTTTCTGCTCACACTCCACCTGGCTACACTTTTGATCCCAAGGAATCAAGAGAAATTATGTACAGCTCAGTTAAGAGAAAGAGTAAGGTGGCTTTGGGTAGTAAATTCCAGGAACTTCTGAAAGGTGTAAATACTGAACATCTCGTATTTTTTTGCAGGAACCAACAAAGATTGATGAGGACAAAGTGCGAAGGGGACAGGATTTCTAATCTGTTCATGTTTCAGCTCCATCCACCCCAAAGGAGGGAAGAAGGGCCCTTATACTTCCCTCCCACTTCTGCCTTCTAAGGAGACCCTGTCTCTGTCAAACTAGTTTAAGGACTCTTAAGAGGCTGAATATGAAAATGAGCAGAAAACAACCAAACCTAAAAATAGGAAAGAGAAGAGATAGAAGAAGAAAAGGGGCCATTAGTAGAAAAGAATGAACAAAAGAGAGGAAGAGAGAAGCAAATTTGAGAGAGAAAGCAAAAATGAAAAGTGAGAACAGAGGATGCTGTGGGATTCAGAATAAAAGAGAGTTTATTATGAACTTTTGCTTATGTGTTGGGGGCAGGAGGGTCATGCACAAATAAGAGACTCAAACACAAAATGATATGAAAGAAAACTGGAAAGAAGAGAGAAAACGAATGTAAGAGGTATCCCCTGGGTTTATGAGTTGCATCCCTTTACTGTTTTCCAGAGATGGAATGTTTTCATCACTTTGGGTTATATGGACAAGCTTATGTGAAAATGACACTCTGTAGGGATTTCACTTATTTTAGAATATATAAATAAGAACTTGCTCTACTTCATTTAGAAATGTACAAATTAACATGTCATAACACAATGAAGAAATATCAACGTTTTCGAGTCTTTTGTCAACAAGAAGAAAAATGTTGATTGCCAGCATGCTTTGAGACACTGTCCTTTCACAAACTGGAAATTGCCACCAGCCTTTTCTGTAATGTGGCATCGGCCACTTCACTGCTCTTGGGCCCTTTGCCACATATAAATTAAGGACTCACAGGTGCAAACACGCCCTACAAGGTCACACTTTATGCCAAACCACCAGTTCCTCGAAGCCGTTCTCCTTTAAAGTGAGTGTGACATCATGCTTTCCCAGTAGAGGGCACAGAACGGGCATGGCGAGAGGAGAAGGCTTCCAAAAGTTTCCAGCACAGGAGGGGAGAGGGGTGAGGGATGGTGGAGGAGTGTTGGCCCTTCCCAGCCTCCCTAAGCTGTAGGCCCAGCTGTAGGTCCCTCTGCCACTTTGCAGGCTTGGCCTGGCAATGGCCCATCCTCAGAAGCCTTCCTTCCTCCCAGTGTCCCCCCCTCCCCCCATGCTCAAGGCCTTCTGACAGGTTGGCAGCCAGACTCCACCCATGCACATGTCCATGTGGCCCGTTGCTGCTCACCTGCCCCCTAGCTGCACTCCAGAGGGTGGTGTGGTGTTTGCACCCAATGCCATACCAGACAACTCCCCTGCTATTGAGTGGCCAGGCACATTTTTCCAAGAGGTCTGATCCCTTCCAAGTGTACCCTTCCCTAGGTTCTCTCGCTCAGCCCTAGGGCTCTACTGCAACTTCTTTATATCTTTTGGCTACAATTTTTCAGCATTAAAATTTTTATATTAAACTTACCCTATTTGATCCACTATGTGGTTTCTATCTCTGTACACAGCCTCCGACGTAGAATGGTACACCAAATCCCACCCCTAGTACTATTTCTCAAGTGAATGTTTAACTGGCTCCCCAGTTGGGAGATACCCGTTTTATGCCTGCGAAGACACGGGCAGAGAGAATGACTTACACAGCAGCAAGTATCTGGGAGAGAGCGGGGGCCAGACAATTCGCTTTGACCCACTGCCAAGTAAGCAGTAGGGACGATTATGAACACATGGAGAACCAGGTCCTGGGGAGATGAAAGGACATGCCAAAGATGCAATCAAGGAGCAGTCTGCAGGCCAGTCCTAGACACCACCTAGGTCCTGTGTGAGC
Source organism: Tupaia belangeri chinensis (assembly GCF_000334495.1). Classification (NCBI taxonomy): domain Eukaryota; kingdom Metazoa; phylum Chordata; class Mammalia; order Scandentia; family Tupaiidae; genus Tupaia; species Tupaia belangeri. The sequence continues at coordinate 3,242,716 of NW_006160006.1, read as the reverse complement.
ATGCCGGTCAACACGCCACGCATGCCTAGAGCACACTCTAGGCCATTTTCCTTCTTTTCTAGACATCCTACCTCCATACTTCAGAGACTTGATAGTTCTGAGAATTAACAGCTAAAAAGTTAGTTAAAATGACCTTCCATGCCCACATCATGACCACCAAAAAAGAAAAGTTTTGGTAAATGTGAGTGGCATTTATTCCTACATTCCATGACTTCTCCCCCCACCTTTTGCAAATGCCACCACTGCTTTCGAAAACTCAGGTTATAATGTGTAAAACTCAAAACTGTCTTCATTATGGGTCCTATATCCTGCTTAATCTGTGTCTTATGAGTAATTATTTGAGGAGTTTATTTTTTCATATTTTCCATCCACAAGTCTAAGATTAGAATTATATTAATAGTTCCCAAGCCCGAGTCTCAAAATAAGAAGAGAGAACCTACGGGTTATATTAGCTTTTGACAGATGAAATAACATCCTTTTGCAAATATCTTTAATTCAAATTTGTCATGCTCTAGAGGGCCCATTTCTTTCAAAAGTGCAAAGCTCAGAATGCCAAGAAATGGTGGTATGAGGTGTGATCTTGAGTGTGAAATATCTGACTATGCAATTCCTACATTAAGTATTCATCTAGTTCAGAGCTATTTCATATAGTTCAGAAATTTTCCTAGTAATCAACTGGCAATGACAAACTAACATGTATCTTATTAATCTCTCAACAGGAATGAAAACAAATTGAACCATGCTAGCAGAATTATTGTCTGCTCTGCTTTTCTCCAACTTTGTTAAAGAACACATCAGAAAGGGGAAAAAAATAAGCATCAGAGAAAAAATGATAAGAGAGTTTGTTAGAAAACACAGACTGAGTCAACCCCTGGAAGATACTATCAATTGAAAAATATTTGAATGTGTTTGCAGCAAGAGTTATGATATTACAAACTGAAATCAAGTTACCTGAAAGGCACCAGATGTAGAAATTGAAAAACCTATTGCTAAGAATGTCAAAAACTAAAAAATAATATTAAACAAACTAGAACCATGCATAATTCTTATGTTAATATATTTGCCATCAATCATTAGTTTCATACCAACTGTAAATCTCCCATTCTTTCAACATTCTCTGTATTTCTGATTTTCTTCTAAGTTCCTGAAGCTTTACTATTATAAAAGTCCCCGTGGAGCCTGTGGGGAGCCTGTTTTGAAGAAGCTTTTCCTATTTGCTATTCTCTCTTTGGTGCATTCTTATCATCTTTCTCCCCCAAAGCCTGTTTCCTTGCCTCATTTTGAAGCAATGGTTTGACATCTTCCAGCGACCACCTCACTGCTCTCAAACCAGCCTCTCTGCCCCGCTACTCCACGATCCTAATACAGGCTCTCATCACCTTCTGTCTGAGCAGTCGCTTTAAATTCCAAACTTGCCTTCCTGTTTCTTTTCCGAACTATTTTTCCACACTACCTCTGAAGTTACTTTCATATTGGCCCAGCTTGGTGGCACAGTCACTAGCAAACTGACCTGCAGTGCTGAAAGCCACACAGCTGCCTGGGGTTCAGATCCCTGAGTCAGCCTGAAATTGCACTGGGTAAATACGTGTGCGCTCATGACGCTGACAGGCTGGAGGGGATGGAAAAGGGATCACAGTATGATGAGATGCTGTCGAAGGCGCTTCTCGCTGTCTCTCTAGCATGTACACACATGCTCCCTATCATGGGTAAACTTAATAAACCTTTTTTTCAGTTGCCAGAGGTGCCTACACTCACTAGAGAGAGTTGGAGAGACAGAGAGGGGGTAGAGAGAAAACACCCACATGTGCAGGGTCACTCGGCAATCATGGCCACTCTCCACCATTTCTCCATCCTGTCAGGATTTGGGACACACACACACGTATGCTGCATGTTTTTCAAGATGTTGGGGTGGGATTTGAACTGTGTAGTCAGCCATGTGGGTTCTGGCTCCCTTAACCAGTAGGGATGGGGCCAGCCCAAAATAAACTTTTTAAAACATAAGTATATCATTTTTAAAAAGTTATTTTTATAAAACACATCTTGTTATGTCAGTTCTCTCAGTACACTTTTGTGAAATATTTCCATTTGCCAATAATAAATAATTCCCACGTGTAAGCAGAAGTTCAGAAGCCCATTCTAAGATTCGCCTGGGAATGAAAGGACCGAGAATAGCTAAGACTCTCTTGAGGAAGAATTAGATGGGAGGATTGGTCACCAGATTTCAATACGTACTCTAAATCCATGATAATTAGAAGAGTGTGGCACTGGTGCAGGGATAGACAGGTAAACCAGGGGAGCAGAATAAAGGAGGCCGGAAATGAACCCACAGCTTCCTGAACACATTTACAATTGAGATGGCACTTTAGGCTAGTAGAGATACAATGTTCTAGAATAAGCAGCCATCCATAGGGAAAGTAATGAAATTGCATCTTGCCTCATACACTTTAAACAGGCATGGGCTCAGCCATGGTGGTGTGAGCTGCTAAGACGCTGCTGCTCAGAGGCTGAGGCTGCCTGGGAGGGCCCTGGGTTGGTTCCTGGCTCAACCTAAGCAGGCCAGATGCAGTAGCACACACCTGTGGTCCTAGAAAAAACTAAGGTTAGGGTGAACGGGTCATGATATGTGAGATCCTGTCAAAAAATCCTTCTGTCTCTTTCATTAAAAAAGAAAGAAAAAGGCAGCGGCAGCAGCAACACCAAATGTGTTAAACCCTGATGTAAAAGACCAACCTGTAAAGGTGATAGAGGAGACACTAGAGGAGACTACCTGCATGGCCTCAGGAAAGGAAACGTTTTTAAAATAAGTCATAAAAGGTCATTGGAGAATTAAAAATCAGACATATTTTAGTATATTCAAATTAAAAATGTATAACTTATCAAAAGGCACCTATTAATATCACATAAACACCAAAAAAAAACAAACAAACAAAAAAGAGTGGAAAAAAATATATTGCAACACATAAAGCCAGCCCAACATTCCAGTTCAAAACACACAAAAAAAACTCATGCAAAGCAATAAGAAAAGATGCACCGTAAAAAAGAAAGGACAGACTACTTGAACAAGCACTTCATAAAAAAAGAAATCCAATGGCTAAAAATTATATCAAGCAACTGGGCCCCATGGACCTTATCATCTTGCAGGCTCCCAAGACTTCTCCACACAGTAGCCACAGGGTCCCAAGAGCAGATGGAGGGCAAGCCAAACCCACCACAGCTCTACCCACAGGTTTGGAAAAACCAATGAGCATAAATAGCTAAGAGGGCCAAGGAGCCAGACTCACTCTTGCACTTCCCAGCTCTTTATCCTTCACAAGTTGCTAGTGCTTTGAGACTCAGCATTCACATCTGTGGCAAGAGATCATGGTATCCCTCAAAGGCTACATGAAGGACTGATTGGGGCCAGCACATGGCATGCAGCACAGAGCCTGGCTCGCTGTGGATATCCTTTAAACAACCATCCTACAAGTATTGATGGTAGTTTCAGTATAAGACAAACAATTTAGAAAGATTGGTTCACAAACTAAGATTACAGAGGAAACCAGAAGGTCTATTTCTATGGAATTCTAAGACAGATTCTATCCTTTTCTTGGTTTGTTTTCTAAAGTTCACTAAATCTCACTTACATCAAACCGAGGACCTATCCCCTAGTGTGCTCTGATGTATTAATTGGCTCGCCGGCCCCTCTTTGACTCCCCACAGCTCCTTTCCCCATTTGGAGAACAGATGCTGTTGACCTTCCTTCATGCCCATCAGGAGATCTCACTGCCTTCTTCCCAGAGCCACAGAGCATCTTTCTACACGTATTGAAATACACCACGGGGATGAAAAATCGGGCTGATGAAGATGCAGTCTAGCTCTTTGTCCAAAAAAAAAAAAAAAGCATCTTTCTGAATAAAGAGTAAAGATTTCAATACTTTATCCCAGAGGGGGGAAAAATCATGTTTTCATGCAGATATAAGGAAGAGAAGGCAAACTTCAATAGGCAAAGTCTTATTCCTCTCTGGGTCCCCTATTGTTTCTTAAACAATAAGGTGCACATTCTAGGAGGAGAATATCTTGTTGAAACAATAAATGGCCCCTGAAGAACTCAAAGACCCTTGAGGAAACAGCTATTAATTTTTTCAATCACCGTTTCAGCTATAAAGCTCTTAGATTCACAGAATTAAAATGCGTCTCCAGAGTCAGGTGGCACTTGCATATTAAAGGGGTCCCAGTGGTCTACTTTCAGAAAACATTTCGGTCATTTTCATGATGAGTTATTTTGAAGATAAATACTAACAGTTCAAAAACTTTCTAAGCTCTTCTGAGGAAAAGCTCTTAAAGAATCTAGGCAAGTCTGAATTTCTCTTCAGGTTATTTGAAAAAATTGACTGGAATGGATCAGAGAGAAAAGTGTGGGGGGAAAAATAAAGCAGAGAGCATGCAAAAAAAAAAAAACCTACATACACATGATAGAACTAATTGTGTCTACCTGACACACAAGCAGTAGGCTTGACATGAATTAAAAGAATCCTCTATATAAAAATTGTTCAGGGCACATCAAACCCCATCCCAATCATTTTCTCCAACAATTCCTATCATGACTCTCATTTGTTTATATTCATTACCTACTCCTATACTAACAACACTGGGAGAGGGTAATGGCAGAAGTCGCTATCCACGTGCACGTAACAGGGTGAAGTAATTCACTCAGAAAAGGCTAAGCGGACAGGTTTCTTGGTGCCAAACAGGGACGATGCAGGGATTCAGAGCAGACCTGCTGGACTTCCACAGTGCAGTCCTAAGCACACCAGGGACAGTAGGGGGACATGGAGACCGTCAGTGCGAAAGGGTGGAACACTCCATTTCTGGTGAGGCAAGTTTCTCTAAGCCACAACTTCCTCCTTTGTAAAATAGGAATAATAATATCTTGCTTAGCTCACAGAGTTACTGTGGAAATTAAATTCAATAATACTGTCGAAAGACACTAATGATTTATTCACACATAGCAAATTAAAAGACAGATCCTAGAGATAGATCCCAGAGGGTCACAAGGACCAAAAAGCACATGCATTAAAATGGGATATAAGTGAATGTATACATAGACACATCATTTAAAACATGCTAGTTACTAAAGTTTTGCTTGAAATTCCTCCTGAAAACAGTGCAGATATTGTATTCAAGGACATAAAATAAGGATAAATATAAGACAAGTTGCTGCATTAAAGCAAAATTCTGTCACTCATATTTCTAAAGAACCCTGGAGACATAAAAGTCAGTCTCTTTCCTTGATCTCTCCTTGAAGAAAAAGCAACTGCTAAAAAGAATGTGGTCGATTTTAAGCCCTGATACGCACAGATGCCCATGAGGTCGGAAATGAGAAGAAAAAAAAAGCAAGCTGCGGAACCATCTTCTTAGATGGACTCCATTATTTATAGGTATGTTTGTAAATGCAGACAAACGGGACTAGAGACTGCACTAAACTCTTTTTTTTTTTTTTTTAATTGGATTTCATTCAGCAAACACTACCAAGTGAATGTATCCCGGGGAGCCTCCAAGACCCTAGTCTTCTAGAATGACAACCAATCAGCCACTAACACCCTTCAGGAAGTGTCCATGGTCTGCACTGTTTCTTCCAGCACCTCGAATTCCAGGCTAGTGACCTTTTCGGACCGCAGTAGTCCCTTTCTCACACCTGTACCGACCAAACCTGGTCCCCTTCTTGGGCACTGAGTAGGGATGGAAGAAATTCAGCTTGCTCTTGCTGATGACGCAGAGGTCCATGTTGCTTCCAGACCCCAAGTCGTTGAAAATGCCAGCTGCAATGGCTTCATTCACCAGCTTCTTGGCTTCTTCCTCCTCCATATCTGGCCTAATCTTATCTTCAAACATAGCCATTGCAGCCAAAGAGCCAGAACCCACGGTGACATATGGCAACTTATCAGTTGATCTGTGGGAATAGTTGTTGTAGAGGTGAGGTCCAGTAACATCTACTCCCCCTGAAACTAGGGCTGCACCAATGTAACCTTGACACCTGAAAAGCATCTGCTTTAGCATCCAATTGACTGTCACAACTCTGGGAAGGCAGCCAGCGGAGAGGGAGCGGAGCTCCAGGTTGGAAGAAATGAGCTGGGTTGTCATGTCTGTGTCTGCAGCTGTCCCAGCACCACAGCAGTAAATATTAGGAGATATGAAGTGTATTTTTGAGCAGTTCTTGTCAGCAACAACCATTCCTTCAGTTGCCCTTGTATCTGCTCCAAGAACTATGCCATCCTTATAGACCACCCCCGCAATTGTCATGCCAGTTATCTGGGTGTTTAGACGTTTGTACACCTTACTTGCAAA
>NW_006160006.1:3233086-3236010 GCF_000334495.1 Tupaia belangeri chinensis | reverse complement strand
CAACCAACTGGTGGCACAAAGGCCGACACAGCCACCATCTTCCCAAGAAAGCCTGCACTAAACTCTAACAGTGGTTACCTCCAGCAGTAAGAGTAGGGCTGGAGAAAGTTGGGGAGGAGGACTTTCTTTACACTTTTATGTAGTGTGACATTTTTTTCTATCAAACATTTATGATTTCAAAATTTTATTATTAAGGCATTATAGGTTTCACAATAGATTTAGTCACAGTTTTCTTAACATGGGGAAAGCCTGGAGTGGGGGGGGGGGTCAACTGAGCCATGAAGACTGAGCAGGAATTAGTGAGAAGGAATGGCCCATGGATGACATTTGTCTTCAGGAGTAAGCACATGCAAAGGCCCAGGGGCCTGAGGGGAGGGGAGGTTTCTAACACCTGTAGTAGGTTGGCAAAAGCAAAGCTTAGGTTTGAAAGAAGAGAGGAAGGTGATGATAGAAAGCAAGTGTCTTGTGTAAGATTTCAAGGAATTTGAACTTCACCTTACTGAAGCACGAGGCAACCATGGATGGATTTTGGACATAAGAGTAATAAGCCCTGATTTGTGGAGTTTTCTTGTTTGTTTGATTGACTGCTTTGTTTTTCTAAGTTTATTTCTTTTTCCCCATGAGAGATAGAGACAAAAAAATAGACAGGAACCCCAAATTGAGTTGTCCCACGCAAACCACGTCCCCTCTCAGCTGCTCCAGACCACAGGCCTGAATACATCCACCACCCTGGAGATCCCAGGATATATCCCACTGCACCTCAGCCCAGGTCTCCTATTGTGTCCTAGGGAGATGCCACTGATGGAGCAGAAGGAACGGCAATTAGGAAGCATCTACCATGATCAAGAGAAGAAGTGACTTAGGCCTGAACTAAAACCATGGAGAGGACAGATTCTAGAAAACATCAATTAGAGTGCTGGTTATTTGTGACCAAAGTTTAGAAGACAGGTCTATTCAGGAGATACAGCTTTCAGAATCAACAAAGTGAACAGCTTAAGCCAGAGTTTCTCAATTCTCCTATTCTTGTGCCATATCACAATCTAAGACAAACCCATATTGTTACCCAATAATTTTTAAGTGACTTACATTAAACCGCATTTTTACCTTTCCTTCTTTTTTTTTTTTTACCTTTCCTTCTTCATGAGAGGGAGAGAAAGAGAAAGGATGAGAGACAGAGAGGTACTTCTGACGGGGCCTCACCATGTCACAACCTCCTGCTCAGCATTCCCAGTTAGCTAAGATCACAGGACCATGTGGCCATACTCAGCACATGCAGTTTGGCTTAGTAACTGAACCTGTGCCTTCCACGTGGCATCCAACAACAGAGATAATGGTGCTACATTTGTGCCTCCACAGATCGACCTAAACCTTACCTCAAGCAGTAAAAACAGGTATGATGGATCACTTTTTCTAGTCACCCTTGATATAAGCACATTATGAGACCAGCAGTTGGCATAATGGCTATGTTGCTGGACTCCCATGTATTCAACCACAGTTCAAGTCCCGAACCCAGTGACTTAAACTCACACCGGGCACGTGTGCATGCATGCCCAAGATCCCAAAAGGAGAATGGAAGAGAAGGAATTGTGGTGTGTCCATCCCCCCGGGGGAGGGGGTAATTTCTCGCTTTCTGTCTCTTTGTTTCTCTCTATCTTTCTGGCAAGCGCACATACCCTATAGCAAAAACCTTTCAAAAAATACATATATATAATAAGTGCATTACAATTAAAATAGTACCCTTTTGAGTAGCATCTAAGCCCTCTCAAAGAACACCAATACAAAACACACCATGCTTCAGAGAACACAAGCAGGACAAGTTGCCTCCAAGTCTAAAATTCTGAGTCTGTGGTATGTAGTCAAAACCAGCTTTTGAAAATTGGGCCCCGGGCCCGCCCTGTGCCCTACAGGCTATATAGATCCACTTAGCCAACTGTGTGGTTCAAATCCCAGTCCCAGAGGCTTGAAAAACACAACAGGTACATGTGCATGCATGCCCAAAATCCTGGCAGAAAAGAGAAACAAAGGAGAAGGGATTGTTGTATCACCACACCCCATTGGGAGGGGCTTTCTCCCTCTCCATCTGGTTCTCTTTCTGGAGAGATCGAAGGCCCTCCAGCAAGAAGGAGAAGGAGAAGGAGGAGGAAGAACCTGCTCCCCATCGCTCTCATTGTCGCATGGACCCCACCTTCTCTCCAGTCAGCAGCAGGAGGTTGTAGGCCACTGATTTTCCAGAACTCTAGAGTGCTGTTCATCAAAATCCAGTCGCTCTCCTTCACAGATACCACCTTCCTGGCTCTGCACATCCCTACACTATGGCTTAACTAATAAGCTTACTACTTTTCTATGTTAACAAATTTATTTTTAAATAAAAACATATATTACTATCGTTATGAGAAAGACAGCTTCACTTGCCATAAACAAAAATAAAAGCAATGTTATTAAATCCTTCCTTTGCATGTCAAAAGTTCTGCTCCTGCGAATTATGTGCTCTCTGTTACCAAGGGTTATTGACCCATATGACAAGGTAGTCATATTTCACCCTAACAACATAATCTTGCTAGGAAAGCCATTGAAATGGGATGTGACCCTGTCTCATCATGTGATTCAGTATTAGTTAACTACATGAGCGTGAATCCCTTAAAGTCACCTCCCTTTCCAGCAGTGCTTCATACTCCACACTTCAGGAAACACTAGCTTAATCCATACCTGCAGACTAGATAAGCCTTGAGAATGCACAGGTTTAGGCTGAGAAAACTTCAAAAATAGGATCCTCATGTTTAAGTGGCAAACTTAAAAAGAAAAACTAATAATGAAGACTAGAATTTGAGAAGGAGACTCTGAAGAGTCAGGAGAAAAGTCTGCTGCAATTGTCACTGATTTGCAAGGGAGATTTTTAAAAACTAGGAGATTAAAGAAATTTAGGG
>NW_006160006.1:3225740-3233055 GCF_000334495.1 Tupaia belangeri chinensis | reverse complement strand
GGAAAGAGTCACCCTCAAAGAATGAAGAACTAACCTAGAGGACATACCTTCCAATTAGTTCCAAATCCCAAGCAATGACATAAAATGACAATATTATAAAAGCACCATCAACGGAACAGCAGTTTTAAGCATTTCCTGAGAGAAATCAGATGACCTCAGACTCATGGAGGAACAAAAGCACACCCCACATGCACAAAGAAGGGGCTCTGACAGGTTTAACAAAGGTCACAGGTTTATCAGGCTTTTTAAATTTAAATTTATTCATTTATTTCTTCGGGGTGGGCTGGACACTCCCACAGGGTCCTTGCCCCACAATCCTCCCTGAGTATCAGTAGCCCAGGTAACAGGCAAGCACATGAGCATCAGCTTGCTTGGAGAGGCCGTAGGATGAGAACCCAGGACCTTTCCTATGTGGGTCCAGGTGTATTATCACTGCACCACTATCTGGCTCCAGGTTTGCCAAGGTTTAATGGATTTTTTCCAGACAGAAATAACAGATGCCTCACCTTTGTTTATTTATGTTATCTCAGTCCATAATAAATAAGCAGTTTTTTTATATCAAACAAGATTTGTTAATTTAAAAATTCTTTTATTGGGACCAGCTGATGCTGAAATGGTTATGTCACTGGACTCCCATGTAGTTGACTGCAGTTTGAGTCCCAGATCCAGAGGCTTAAATGCACACCAGGCACATGTGCATGCATGCCCAAAATCCCAAGAGGAGAATGAAGGAGAAGGGGTTGTGGCATGGCCATCCCCCTGGGGGGAGGGGGGGTGATTTCTCACATTCTGTCTCTCTGTCTCTGTCTCTCCAGCAAGCACACATGCCCTAAAGCAAAAATCTCTTCTCTCTTAAAAAAAGTTATCTTATCAAAATTGGCAAGTCAAGGGCTGGGCATCTCATGGAAGCAACATAACTGGATTTGTTAATTTAAAAATTAACAAATTGTAATAAAATTGAACAAATATTTCCCACATGTGAAAGAACCTGGTTGGGGAGAGGACTGGGGCTGGGAGTAGGTCATGGTGTGAAGACCCTGTTGTGTATTTGTGTATGTATTTGTTTCATGGAAGAAATAAATAAACCTTTTTAAAAAATCAAAGTCAAAGTGTTTAAGTCAAGAAAGCAAGAGAGAGTCAACTAGCAAGAAATCAGTAGCAATATTTTATAATCTAATCATGGAAGCAACATTCCCTCAGTGTTGCCAGGATCAGAAATTATTGGAGGCAAAATCATGGCCAGCCATCACAGAGGCTGCTATGCTAGGAGCTACACTTGCCCAAATATCGGATCATCAGGAAAGTCATGATGCATTTGCATTTTTGCATAGAAAAATAAATCGACTTCCCAATGACCTAATAATTACACTTAGATCTGGATAAATTATATAGATATGTATATGTGTATATATACCTATATATATATATATATATAGAGAGAGAGAGAGAGAGAGATCAGATTTCAGCTCATAGTTGAGGAAATAGAAGCAGAGGGATTCCTTTATTCACCAAAGGCCAAGTTTACAGAGAAAACCAAGGTCTCCTGAGCTCCATTTTAAAATTCCCTACCTCACACTGCATCTGCTTCTAAAGGCCCGCACAGGCCACATCCCAATAGCTCCAGTCCATGGACAACCCTTCCCCTGAAGGCTCACCTTTAATAGAACAGTGATTGAATGACCCTTCACTGCCTGGACTAGCTGCCTTACTCCCACCCCCAGATATCCTCCAAGCAAGCATCATGCTTTATGCATCCTCAAGTCCCTTTAAATCCTAGGAGCTTCCTACCCTCAGAAGAAAGTCAGTGAACAACTTGCTAACTGATAAAACTCAAAAAAAATGCAAGGAAGCATAAATGTTAGAGGAAGAAAAATGGTATAGTTTGCTATCAAGAGTCATATTACATCCTCAAATTGTCAAGAAAAACTTTCCTCCAGAACTTTTCTATGAGATAATGTGAGGTCAATGAATTAATAGGAGCAAGGGTCGGCATCACCTGCCTAGTGCAGTTCAGTAAGAGGAAATATGGAAACCTAAGCTAATTCCTACCTCTCAGCCCTAGCCCCAGGCTATTTAGCATTTCCACTCCTTGGGTTCTTCATTAGTATGAAGAGGCCCTTAGCCTACTTTGTAAGAAAGTAAAAGTACATAAAGAACAGAAAATCACATTTATGTGCAGACCAATGAAATCTGTACTAAACAATCAATGTTTGAGAGGAGAATATCCACAATTCCCTTTCAATCCTATTCCTGTGACCTAATCTACTTTCCTTTCCTCCATATAAAATAGACCCCTGAAATAACTGGAGAATAACACAAGTACATACAAATCCCTCAATAAAAACAGTAGCTGCATATTTTTTTCCAAATCATTACAAATCCCTCCACATTATAAATTTGTCTCAAAGAAAGACCCACAAAGTACAGGCAATAATTCCCAAAATAGACAGGTAGAATTACATCAAATTAAGAAGTTTCTGCACAGCAAAGGATGCAGTAATTAGTGTGAATCAACAACCCTTGGAATGAGAGAAATTTTTTGTTAACTATGCCTCAGATAAGGAACTGATAGCCAGAATACACAGGGAACTCAAGCAGGTTACCCAGAAGAAAATTATTAACCCAATTAAAAGATGACAAAATGAGTTGAATAAACAACTCTCTAAGGAAGACATACAACGCCAAAAAGCATGTGAAAAAATGCTCAACATTCCTCATCATAAGAGAGATACAGATTCAAAACCACAATGAGATACCACCTAACCCCAGTCAGAATAGTAAAGATGTAAAAAAAAAAAAAAAAAAAAAAGATAAGTGCTGGCAGGGATGTGTATAAGGGGAACTCTCCTACATTGTTTGTTGGTGTGAAAGTAAATTGGTACAGCCACTGTGGAAAATGATATGGAGGTTCCTCAAAGACCTTCAAATAAAATTAATATATGATCGAGCAATTCCACTCCTGGGTATCTACCCAAAAGACAGGAGAATGTTTAGTTGGAAAAGTGCTTGCATGACTGTATTTATTACAGCATTATTCACAATTTCCTGAGACATGGAATGTCCACAAACAGATGAATGTATTGAAAAAGTGTGGCACATATACTCCATGGAATACTATTCAGCCATAAAAAAAGACTCTGGCTTTTGATAGACAGTGAATGACATGGAAGATTTACTGCTGAGTGAAGCAAGTCAGGCTATGAAACAGAGACTTTGTATGTCTCCACTTAACATATACTGACTGTCTATATGCTATGGTAGAAACTGAAAGACTGGAGGATATAAAAGCATTGAAAATTGTTATGAACACTGGGGACAAAGTGAAGGAGAGTGGAAGAGGGGAAGAGTGCAGGAAAAAAATGTGGGAAAAAATGGAAAAGTAAGACATTTGTGGGACACAGATATGATTTGTTGTTTGTTGATGATGTGTATACTATTCTCAATTCACCTTCTGTGTGGCATATATCATGTTGGGTAAAATCTGTTTACAATCTAAATGATGTATAATGATTGAATGTAAAAATAACAAATAATAATAATAATAAAGAGGAAATAGAAGCTAAGTTCTAAGGAAATTACTTTTTTCATTTTTGAGGTAATCTTTAGTAAAGCAAAATATGATTTCTAGTTTCATCAAAATTCAAAGACTGGACTAACCCATAGCTTAGTGATTAAGGAAGCCAGATCCCAAATAGCCTACTGTGGTTTGAATCCTGGTCCTGTTGGTTTAGAAAACATGCTGGGGGCATTGGTATACATGCCCAAAATCTCAAAGTGATGAAGAAATAGAAAAGGGATTGCAGTATGATCACAGCCCATTGGAGGTTAGTCCTCCCTTATCTCTCTCTTTTTCTGGTGAGGATATGCACCCTCTGGCAACTAATAATAATAATAACTCAAAAACTAAGGAAATCGTCTAACTGGTATATTCAGTAGCTGGTAGACCAGTTGTCCTAAACAAGGGCATAGCATATAATATTGAAATAGTTATTTGTTACTAAGGAGACTGGTAATTTTAATATGCAAGCAGGTTAAATGCGGAGCAGTGTATCCATATATAAGTAAGTAACTCTAGTGATGCTATTGATAGAAAAGTCTAGGGACATATCTGTGATGTACCTGAATGTTATACAGTATTTCAAAGGGGGGGGGGCTCTATTTCACATTTATCCCCCAAATCTTATCAAACTGAATCTAGGATTTTATTCAAAGATGTGAATTACTTCTTAAAATATGCTTTGCAAGACTGGAACAGATGATGTTCTTACTTTCTACATGAGTACAGTCATGATAAGCAAGTCTGTAATCAGCTACTGGTGGCCCAGAGACCAGACACATCCTTCTGTACCCTGGATTGACATGCTTTGAAACATCCCTAACAGTTTGGATTCTTTACTTCTGAAAGAGCTTTAAGCAAAAGATGAAAAATACCATCGGTGCCAGGCACTTCTTCCAAAGAAGGTTTGTCTCTTCTCATTCCAATAAAGTAAAAGAAATTCCAGTTTCCCTCACCAGATCCTTGTACATGCCTAAAGCAGGGCAGATGGGAGGTGGGAGCAAGAATGTAAACTCTTTGGGAATTCTTCCATGTGAAGAAATAAAAAGTTGTATCAGGATTTAAATACTCCTGTCTCGACAAACACAGAAAACCAAGCAAAATTTAGCTAACCAAAATTTTGCACTGAAATTGATGCCTTAGGGGAAAATAGCTCAAACTAACAGATGCTCAATCGTTTTAGTGATCTTTGAGAATATTGGAATTTAACAGCAGTTTATATCATCACCAATAATACCAACAAAAGTGATGGGACTATATGTCTATGCTTTAAATCAAAATTATCCCTGCTACATTATCCATAATATGACAATTGCAAAACACTCATCAAGACTAAAGAAGAAACATTTTCTAATGAGTATAGTTATTGTGCTAAATGAGATTAATATGGGCTTTAAATTTTAGAAACGTTGAATTAAGCAGCAGGTGATGAAAAGTGATTATCCTAATTAAGCAGGAAAAAGAAGTACAAACATTGCTCCTCTCCTTCACCCCCAAAATGCCCTGATGTGCAGCTCCAAACCTTGTCCTGTGTGATTCCTATGCTACCTTTGAAAAGAGCAAGAACTCTGCTTAATTGCCTGTATGGCATCAAATAATACTTACTCCCCTATTCATAGTCTCTTCAATTATGTAACCAAAGAAAAATATAAGTGAAGATAAAGATCAATGGTAAGAAATGGGGCGAGCCGTGGTGGTGCAGCGGTAACACATGCTTCTGTGGATAGTCCAGGATTTATGTTTTGAGATCTCCCTGTGCACACCAGGCACACACCCACTCATTTATGATCCTGGCCAGCTGAGGCTGGAGGTGGATCATGGCAGAGGACCCTGTTGGTGATGCCTTTCTCTCTTTTTCTTTCTTTCTTTCTTTTTTTTTTTTTAAGAGGTTTTTGCTATAGGGTGAGGGCACTCACCAGACAGACAGACAGAGACAGAGAGACAGAAAACGAGAAATCACCCCCCAGGGGGGATGGCCATGCCACAATCCCTTCTCCTCCATTCTCCTCTTGGGATCTTGAGCACGCACGCACACGTGCCTGGCATGAGCTTTAAGCCACCGAGTCTGGGATGCGAACTGTGGTCTACTACATGGGAGTCTAAAGACATAGCCATTACGCTAACTGCTGGTCCCTCTTTTTCTGAAGAAATAATTAAATAAACATAAAACTCTGAAAGAAAGAACATGAGATAACAAAAGAAACTGAAAAATTATATAAAAGTGCATCCATTTTAAAGAAATCCAATATGTGGATGTGAGAATGGGTATCTAATTCAAAACTCTCCCTAATGACAGGCATTGGATCCTGTGCTTATGACAATGGCTATCTTTGGGTCAGAGAGCCAAGGCACAGCTAGGGCTGTGATATGCTCCCTCCTCTGCAATGAGGTTTCTGAAGGTCAGGTAGTCTGGCTCCCTGGCCAACCTCCTAACTCATCCCTGAAACCCCATCTCGGAACCTCAAAAAAATTAGGATGGTAGAACGAGTGTCTTTGGGCAGACCACCAAGGCAAATAAAGAAATGCAGATGTTAAAAAGAAATGGCATGGTTTTTTTTATTCTGATATGTCACTTGTTTATGTCATTAATACATGCTAAACAGCCCTAGAAACATCTTGTTTCTGAGAAGATACCTAAAAGCTTTGAGGTCTTGTATGTGTCAAACACTGTGCTAAGTACTTTGACATTTGACATGTTACCTAATTTAGTCTTTGTAATCCTGTAGGGCATTGTTTCATGTTATCTTCACAGGTAAAAACTCTAATCTCAGAGAAGGGCAAAAGATAGGTTAATCATTTCTGAAATTAGAGTATGAACAAGGCATGATCCTGCTATCACCAGCACATATAAAGGCAACCATTCCAAACATAAATAAAATAGGAGCTCTCACTTTTCACAAGATTATGATGAATAGGAAGTATCCTTTCTAAGCAACAGGCTGTCTGGTTCAAGGTGAAGATCACCACAGCCCCACTTAATGGGTGGCTATTCTTATGGCTCAGGTTCTTAGATCTCTCTATGTACCAAGGTACTTCCAAAAGTTTGTGAAAGGGCTACCCCGTGGCGTGGTGGTTAAGGTGGCTGGATTCCACATGGCTGACTGCATGGTTCAAGTCTTGGACCTGTTGGCTTAAGAATTCTACTGGGTGCACATATGTACTTGCCCAGAATCCTGAAAGGAGGGAGAAATGGAGGAGAAGGGATTGTGATGTGATCATTCCCCACTGGGGGTACTTTCTCACTTTTTCCTTCTCTCTCTCTCTTCCTCTTTTTCTCCTTCTCTCCAGCAAGCATACACACCCTCTGGCAAAATTTTTAAAAATAAAAATAAAAGTTTGTAGAAAAACAGAATTAAAGTACAAATTTATACATTTATTTTGGTCCAAAACAATGTTAACCCATGCATAATTTTCTTAATAAGCATTTCCCATGACCTTTTGAAAGACCCCTTTTGCTTCTCAGGGGTTGAAAGCTCTCTGCCTGAGTTAGACTGTCTGGGTATGAATCCTAGCTGTATATTGAAGGTGAATCTAAGTGATAGAATTACTGTCTGGATTTCCTCAGGCAAATTACTCAAACTTGGAGTTTGTAATAAGGGTGGTATTCTCATGGGACAGCCTGACCTCCTACAAAATCACGAGAGAGCAACATGCAACATTTTCTTGTAAGGGATCCTTGTGGACAAGAGAAAATGTAAGGATAAGAGAGACCACTGTCACAGTTTTCTCACCCAGACAGCAGGAAGGACTCTTTCAGCA